>NW_024731852.1:1455881-1630881 GCF_018991925.1 Homarus americanus | reverse complement strand
CAAATACACAAGGTTTGGTTTAATCTGGAGTCTTGTAAAAAAACTCCAGTAGGAAGCTGGGGGGTCTGCATCTAGTGAGTTAGTTATGCTATGGTATATGATGATTTTTAAAATAAGTTTTTTAATTAGGTTGCATCAGATTTTTCTCTCGGATATCATGTATATACTGTATATTTGTTAAGTATAAGCATTCTTTTCACTGAACCTTGATACAACTTCTGACTCCTAATTTTTTAACAGAAACTCAATCTGATACCTTCAATTTTCAAAGAGGCAGAGCACAAGAGAGAGAGCACATGAAGGATGAAGATGTGTTTGTAATCAGGGCTTACAGGCACCTGACCAACCATTCACACCCAGTCAAACAGGTATCTATATTGAATATGATATCCAGTACCTCATATCCACTTATTCTCATGCAGTCAAGCAATGAGGCACCCACAGTCCTCACCCTTCGGCATCAGTGGCCAAGGATTAAGGGACTTCATGTTTCATTCTATTCTATTAAGTAATGCAATAGTCAGTTATCGGTTAGAGCTAGGTATATTACAAGATTATTATAGTTCTAACTCAAGTGATTCTTCTTAATATTTTTGTTAGTTCATTAATTATGAAATTGCAATGTCTTGCAACTATGCATCTTTAGTCCATGCATGAATACAGTTTTCATTTTATTTCTACATAAAAATACTCTCTCCTCCAAATGTAAAGAAATAATGCATTTGAAATCAGCTTCTATGAGATGTAAGGCATACGGTAAGCACTCCAGACAGATTCTGATTATACTAACTGGGTTAACTTGTCTAGGACTGAAATTCTTGTTACACATAAGTCACAATATTTGAACAGATAAATACTGTATATAAATATAAATAATAAAATTTCAACTACTTAATGTAAATGATAAACTAATACAGTATTCCAGAAAGGCACTTAATATTATCTGATTAATAATTAAAAAGAAGTAGATTTTCTTTTGGTATTTCAAACCAAGATTAAAGGAAGGACCCTACAACATGTGTTTTCTAAAACCAATTTCAATGAAAGATTCAATATCACTGATTACAAAAGACAAACATAATTGTATGTATAGTGTATATCTCTTAACCTTTAATTGGTGGGTGCTATTTAAGGGTTAATTAGTGTAATTTACAACAAAACAGTGTATGGGAGGTTTACTATGTCTTGTCTGGAACTAAGAAAACTCCATTCATCCTTAAATAAATGATAGCAAATAGACTTCTATATCATCTGAACACTTCATTTACTTTGCCCTTAAAGTTGTTTTATTATTAGATTTCCATTATCTCCAACTACTTTCAATTATCATGTACTGTACTGTATTCTTCACTGTGTGCATTCTCAAATCACTCCCCTAATGTGTTCCTTGAACCTGTAAATCTCTTTCACACACACACACACAGACTACTGACAACTTCCATCACCTGTTCCACAAGACAATATCTTTTTGATACATTTTCCTTCAATTATCTTTGAGGATTTCTTGACTGAAAAACTTCTTACACCTTCATTGTTCATCTAACAATATACGGTTTTTACAGTATATTTTTCTTCATAATTTTCTTTAATTCCTCATAAATACAAGTTGATACTTATTTTCTACAATTTGATCTTACAATTCCACATTCTTTTTTGTGGCTACTTCTACTAATATAATTTCAATGTTATCCTTTTCACCTCATCCTCCACACTTCTCTAAAAAATCTTGCCTTACACTTTCCATTTTAAACTACCGTAATCATATTTCATCATCATTCATCCTACCAGTCATTAATCACCCCAGATGCACAACTAACCAAAGTAATATATATATATATATATATATATATATATATATATATATATATATATATATATATATATATATATATATATATATATATATATATATATATATATACAGTGAACCCTCACTTTACGCGGTTAATTCAACCCACGGCGGCCCGCGTAAAGTGAGAAACGCGGATGGGGGGTTGGTTCCGAGGCAGAGGGCAGATTATTGGCCCTCACCTGGATCAATTGTATCACTATCCACCACAGAGGCTTGCAGGGCCTCTTTGTCAAACCCCTCAAAGTCCATATAAGTCCATATCCTCACTATCATTATCACTATCACTGACTTGGGCCGGCTGTGGTGGGTGGGGGGTGAAGAACTCAGTAATGTTTTGATGACTGGGCGACCTTGTGCGCACCCTGCTCGCGCCGCTCTCCGCGTAAAAGGGTACACACACCGCGGAAAGTGAGCATTCCGGTTTCGGCAGGGTACTGCGTAAACGTGGAAACGCGTAAAGTGGGACCACGTAAAGCGAGGTTGAATAAATAAATAAATAAATATATAAATATATATATATATATATATATATATATATATATATATATATATATATATATATATATATATATATATATATATATATATATATATATATATATATATACTCGTATGTGATCAAACAAACTCTTACATTAATTCTTCTCTCATTGAATGTCTGTACTCCTCTCTCAGCTTCACAGTAAATTTCTGTGAAGTCTTCTCATTGAATGTCTACTGTACTTCCTCTCAGTCATTGTAAATTTCCTGTGAAGTCTTCTCATTGTCTGTACATGTCCTATATAACTCTCTCATTGTCTGTACATGTCCTATATAACTCTCTCATTGTCTGTACATGTCCTATATAACTCTCTTATTGTCTGTACATGTCCTATAGAACTCTCTCATTGTCTGTACATATCCTATATAACTCTCTCATTGTCTGTACATGTCCTATATAACTCTCTCATTGTCTGTACATATCCTATATAACTCTCTCATTGTCTGTACATGTCCTATATAACTCTCTCATTGTCTGTACATGTCCTATATAACTCTCTCATTGTCTGTACATATCCTATATAACTCTCTCATTGTCTGTACATGTCCTATAGAACTCTCTCATTGTCTGTACATGTCCTATATAACTCTCTCATTGTCTGTACATGGCCTATATAACTCTCTCATTGTCTGTACATGGCCTATATAACTCTCTCATTGTCTGTACATGTCCTATATAACTCTCTCATTGTCTGTACATGTCCTATATAACTCTCTCATTGTCTGTACATGTCCTATATAACTCTCTCATTGTCTTTACAGTTCAGTAAACAATACATACTCTCACTTAATCATGTACTGTACTTCTGGCACTATTAATTAATTTGTTTTATCCCATTTGCAAATCACTCCTATAATTTGCTTTGTTAATTAATCATGGAACACCTCCTTGACATACTGTACACAAAGAGTTCTACTAACAAAGATATTTTGTCCATATTTTTTCTTACATTAACTAACTTTAAATGGTAAATTGTATTGCAAACCCAAAATGTTATCAGCATTTGTGTAGTTCTTGACAAAACAATGAAAAATGTAAAACCTGTTTTTATCTTCATTCTTAATAAACTTACTGTATATTATAAAAAATGTATAAATCATAATATCTTATCACATGCATTGTATGCCAAGTAATTTCTACTGTGATTACATATAATAGGTTTCATAAAAAAAAAAAAAATCCTAAGCACAATACTGTACTTTATGTGGCAGCAGTGTCCAACTGATCTTAACCTTCACTTTAAACTAAGTTATATTATTATCATTATTAATCTTGGGCCTTTATTTACAAAATACTGCAAAACAAGTTGAAGAAAAGTAAAATAAATAACTAGAAACAAGATACGTACAATTATAATTACTAATACTGTACCCTTCTGAAATCTAACTTGAACTCTTCAAATTCTGAACATGAAAATATACTGTCAAAGGAGTCTCATGTAACTGAATGGACACAAAATTTTATTGATAAATGGTGAAAGAAAATGGTAAACATCAACTTCACAATCAAATTTGTTGTGGATTTTGTAGTAAATTATATTCATATCTACAAAAAAGAAAAAATAGTCCATCACAGGTTACTAAGGAAACTAAATGAAAATAAAAATTTTAACTAAAAGACAAATGGACAAATTTGTTATTAGTGGCAATCTTTATCCAACCTGGATAAATCTATACTTCACAAAAATTAAAGTTAATGCAAGCAAAGTCAATTTGGTGATGTCTTTCACGGTATAAAGGTACAATAGTAATAACACTCACAAAATTAAACTGTGCCAGTATTATGTAATAAGCAGCCTTGAAAGAAAAGTGTAAGCCAAATTAACTAAAGGTACTGAGCTGTAATTAAAAAAGTCCTAAACATCGATGGAATAACTACACAAAACAATTACAGGATGACAATCCCTTATCCGAAATCCTTGGGGCCAGATGTGCTTTGGTTTTCGAAATTTTTTGGATTTCACAATGGTTAGGTTTTTTTTTCAGTGATCGGCCCACCTGGACACAGGTCACAGACCCACATTGGGGCCTGGGGGGACGAACATATAATAATAATAATAATAATAATAATAATAATAATAATAATAATAATAATAATTATGCATAGGTCTAGGTTGTGTTTCTCACTTTTGATCTTTTTTTCATTCTTGTATTTCTTTATTATTATTATTGTTATTATTGGTATCATTATTATTTCATTTTTGTGTACAGTATTTTTTATTATAAATTTTATTTACTGTGAATTATTACTACAGGGGTATTATTATTATTATTACATTTTCACCTCCAGGCCCCGATATGGGTCAGTGGCCTGTGCCCGGGTGGGCTAATCCCGATTTAAAAAAAAAGAAAAAAGTTTTGCTCCACTAAAAAACTTTCGGTTTTCAGAGGTTTTCGGAGTTTCGGATAAGGGATTGTCAACCTGTACTGTACAGTATAGGAACTCACAACCCATGGGTATATAAACTTATTTTTGATACACTTGTGCTGTACTTTGTGAAGAGATGCAACTACAGTATATGTATGATTTAAAATAATAAATTACACAAACCATCAGTGGCCCTTCGAGTGTTCATCACACATGAATAAACTTTATTACATGATCCCTAGGCACAATGCCTATTTTTTTATCTTTCATTTGTGACTGAATAGGAGCAAAAGTGACATGTGAAAAAATCCCCTTCTATACTAATATATTCAACTTGATTATAATTCATATGTGTTGGGTCAATTGCATAAATTTTGACACAGATTTCATGCATCACCTTATCTTCTTTGTAGTGAATAATGTGAGCACACAAGAAAACTTCACATGTATTAAATATCAACAACATGTTACGACCATTTCCTGTTTGTCAATTAATACAGAAAATATCGTCCAGTTCAACAGGATGGACTTCCACTTATTTGCCAACTGACTACCAAATATGGAGTACCTGTAAGTATCCGCCAAGATGCCAAAATATCTGCCACGGAAAAAGCTGTAAACGAGCAACTTGGTGGCATGATCCTGTAAAAATCCATGAGTGGTTTCTAATTCTTAATCTATTCTAACACAGAAAAGTCATGTGTCCCTCCAGTCACAGCAAATTCATGAAATATGACAGCAGTATTTCCTTGTCACACATATAGTTAAGTCATGTCAGGTCAATAAGAAGCTGCAAGCATGGGTAACTCGAGTAATATCAGCATGTTGATATCATTTCCCATGGTAAGACAAGTCATATGTGATGTGTTGGTCACTAAAGGTGTCATATGCAGATAACTAGGAGTCAATGCTTGACCTGACAGTTTGGGAAACATCTCCATCTGTTATATCATCTCTGAGCAAATTGTCCGATTATCTGAATAATGTTTTACTCTTATGTTTTCATAATCATGCTGTGTCACTGTACTAACTATATTTAAAAGCAAAAACTATGATTATTCTTTTCGAACACTTGAGATTTCATCGAGATGCATCAAAATTTAACCCAAGCAGCCTGGATGTTCCTAAATTTTAATGTACAGTACTAAATACCTAATAGGAAATGTAACTATGGTGTAGACTGTACTAAATATTTTCCATGCAGTTTATAATTACATTATTAAATTTAAGATATACATTAAATTATGCTTCTTTATGGATATTCTTCGGTTTACACTACCATAATTAATATTTCTATAGCCTTACCTGACCTGTCTCAAAACCAAGTAATAATCAAACTCAACCATTCACCAACCTGTCAGACATAGAATAACAGGTGTTTAAGTGTGGCTTGGCTGCTAAATCTACAGGGTCTCAAACAAACTCCTGGTTGCCGAGTTCCTGATCATTAATTGATGTGCTTGCAATGAGACAAAGATTCAAGGTATATGCTCAATGACACTCTTGACTGCGATATACAAAGCCAGTCACTCATAAACTGGCATCCACCATTCAGCTCCGACATAACATAAAAAATCAATTGTCTCCTATATAACTACAATAAAGGAATCAAATGTAATGTAAATTACATGATCCATCAAGACTTCAGTGTATGTGAGTGATGCTCTGAGCAGTCACAGGAGGTAGAATGTGTGTTTGTAGTATAGTAGCATTTACCACACAAGTATACTGTACAAATACATCTTATGTAAGTCCTATCACCTAAACTAGTAACATAGGAAAATATGTAAAAATGTATATAAGACACACATAAAGCAGCCACCTATGTAATGCATGTTTATCTTTCTGTGATCACATCATAACCCCCAAGCATAATCCAATGATCAAATCTAAAACTATTTAATTCGGTTCCAAATCTACACAACTCTCATATAGGCAAATTCTTCCACTCCTACATAATTGTACTACAGATACAGACCCTCAAATCCAGAACCCTTGGGACCAAGAACGAGATGGTTTTCAAGAATTTGCGGTTTCCTGGGTCATCCAAGTTACCCAAGGTCCATCAAGAGACTAATCAGATTTTGCTTCCACAAACTGTGTCACTCACAGGTGAAAAAAATCTTTGTATGCATACTTCAAATTATTTTTATATTTAAATATAATCTACTCAGAAGTTTAAAGTCCCTAAAAGCAAGTTAAATAAGTTTGTTGACATACCAGCAGCTTCTTGTGAGTTGCGATGTCTATCAGCAGTAGCAAGTTCGTATATATTTATTATCTGATTGTATAAATAAACCTATACAGTACAGTACCAGATGCTACTTGTCACATGGCCCCATGTGACAACAAAGCATCAAGCATAGGTTACCTCAAATATACGGTTGAATTTGATCAACATTAATTTCTAAAATTATAAGAAAATAATAATTACAGTAATATTCCATTAAAGTGCATAAAGAGATTTTGTTCTTTATTTTCTTATACATTTAACTCAGTTTGTGTCAATGTGTGTGGAAGCAAAACTTGTAGGCAGGGAAAAATAATTAACATAACCCAGGGATTTTTTTTCTTAATTTTCTTGAGAATCTCTGGTTTTCTAAGATATGATTTTGAGGGTCTGTACCTGTATTGTAAATCTTTTTAGCCAAGTATAACTCATCATGCATTCCATATCTCTAAGTTTCAACACAGTTTACAATTATACTGCTAATGACGGGCTTGGAGAGAGAGAGAGGGAGGGGGGGGTTAGAATTGGAGTTAACACTAATTATTGTAAACTACTCCTGACAATACACCATCCATCTAAGTACTCTGTAACATATACATAGCTGCTCTACCAGTGTTTGTCATAAAAGGACAAAGAGTCACCCAAATACCTTCCTATTACTGTAACAATAATTTACCTGATAATGCTAATGATTTATTTATGACAATGCCTGTAAAATAATATAATAAATATTAAATAATCAAAATCAGTTCACTTATACAGTACAGTATGCCAAATAAAAACAATGAATATTTTTTCTCATTTGTCAAATTTGTATGTCTCAAAGATTTACATATATCAAACAACTTCATGCATGTACTTAATGTTTTTAGATACACAAACAAAACACATTTGGAAGAGAGCGTATTACTGCAAAGTTTGACGGAAGTCCCATATTCCCAAATTTCAACAGGGAACAGCTCTACCCACATAAAGCAGATTACAAAGTAAAGGCTTTACTTTCATGGTGCTTTGGGAATGGCAAAATAAGTCTGAGGATGGCCAAGCTCATTTAACAGCCAAACTTCTATGCACCAGGATACTAGACCATTACAAACAGCAATGTTATTTCTTGTGTTCTTTTGGATATCCTCTTCACAAAAGATATACATATGTATATGTATATATATATTTCTATAAAAAGGCATGGGAAAAATCACCAACTTTATTCATCATACCATATTTTATATACAAACACTGAGTCCTCAGGTATAAGGATAATTAATATGGATGCAGCTGTACATTCACCTGTATATAATACGCATTAATATCCTTATTGAACAGCCTTCATTGAGTTACTTGCAGAAATCTATAGATTCATAGTTCTAAAGAAGTGTTTATTCTTGCATTGAAAACTTTGATACTGTACTAACTTCCATTCTTGAATGAGGGTTATTTTATTAACACATCTTTAGGACTGTATTTGCTAGCAATCAGTAGTAACATGGACAACATTTAGCCACTCTCCACTGTCCCTCCATAGAAGGGGTAATCAGCAGAGAATGGTGACCAAAATAACGAGAGACTCAACAGGTGCTGTAGTAACTGTCACACCACAGTACTTACTGAGGCATACTACTTACTTTGTTGTCATACATGACCAACTGGTATTAACAATAGTGACTGTACTTGAATTCCTATTGTACAGTTTAATAAAATGCTACATCTTACAGCTTATAAAAAATGGCATCAAGAAAGAACTAAGAAATGTGAATGAATATGACCAAACTAAAGTGCTGTTAAATCATATGGAATATCCATTTTAAAATATTGTAATGCAACTCCATGTAATCAGTGAGACACCTTACGTCAAGATTTGATTTGAATTTACAAGTTTCATACGGCTTGCTTGAAAAATCAGATATTTTCATCATTCACTAAATAGTATGTAGCTTGCAAGAGGTATTGGATTTATTACTTATAATTAAGAGATCCACATCTCCCTTACAAAAATAAAAAAAGTGCATGAAAAGCACCAGAAAACTAAAGAATTACTTACATCTTCCAGATAATGTGGAGTTTGAAGTGTAATAAAAATCTATACAAAATAAATAATAAGTGAGTTATATATACGGTATTTAATTTTTAAGAAAATGATTTGTTGTTATACTCTAAAATCCATAGACAAAACTGGGCTCCAATGACACAGCACATTCATTAACAAACTTTTTAACAACTCTCACATTATTGTCAGTAGATACAAACAGTAATAATAAGATAAAAGGGTCAGCCTAACTGGCCTCCCTTCTATATGGCACAAGTCATTAAATTTGATTAAAAACATTTGCTGAACAGACCTTCTCACACAGGACAAGTGTTCTGTAATTTATGCCAGAGGAGAACTTACACTTGTTTCTGACATTAAGACAGAGCCAAGTATGGCAAGTTAAGGTTATAAACATTTTAGTTTTGGAATATTTATGTACTTCCCTTACATATAAAACTTAAAAAAAAAAAAATAAAAGAGCCAATACAAAATTTGATCTTCTGCGTACATTAATCCATTTGTAATATTGGTGTTTTTTTCTTTACATGTTCCTACCATAGTCATATTTATAATTTCCAATTTTTTATTTTTTTTTGAAAATAAAATAGAATTTTAAATACCATATCAACAATTTTCTCCACACTATTCATAGAAACCATCTGTTATTATCAAACTAATCTAAATAACTAGTGGAATTTTTGAAAGGTAAGAAGAGAGATCCAGCGTGGGAATCACGGTAATATCTGCACCAGCCATGAAACCTTTGTATATGAGTGTCTTTGCATCCCTTCCATCACCACTAATGCACAAGTTAACCATTCCACCGTTTCTGAATCAGTAATACCTTTGCAAACCATACGCCGTGTATCAACTCCTCTGCCACCATTCTCCACCATCTACAGTAACACCATTCCAATATCAATCTCCTCCACCACAGATCTGCATGCACGACTATGACTCCACTCCATCCATGATGAAAAAGTACTTACACATTCTTGGTCTGCTCCTTCTGGTATGCAATAGGGGACTGAATTGCCTTGAGGAAGTCCTTTTGAGTTTGAAGAAGATGTCGAATCTGTGACACCCACTGATTTCTGTCATCATCTGTGGCACCTTGACACACAAAAGCGAGGTTGGGTTTCCGAGGATCAGTAGATTTCAACATTAATTTAAGGGGATCCCCATCATCAACTTTCTCTTCTAAGCTCATTTTGTTGACCTGGGAGAAAAGACCGAGTTGTATTACTGCTCACTAAATTATAATGAAATGAAATTTCCAGCGAGTAGTCCAAAAAAAAATTTCTACCGAGTACTACTGAAATTTGTGTACAGTACTGAATTAATTCTTCAAATATTGTAATATCTTCAGTATTTACAAATCAAATTACTGTACTGGAATCCCCAAAATTAGGATTAACAGCCTTCTGTTTTGTTTTTATCTTTTGATATTTTAATATAATTTTCCATTGAAATAATATATCAAACATATTTTCTGCAGTATTCTCTGATATAACAGCTTTAATGAGGATTAACATAGCTTGTAAGGAATAAATATGCCGTTTGTACAATCAGTAAATATACTCGCTATGCCAGGGTTTATTCCATTACAAGGGCTCCGAAGGTCCTGTAAATTAAGACCTCCAGATACAATATATGACATCACAAGATGGCGGATATTTTGTCTTGATTATCGCTACAAAGAGGACTTGCTACCTCTAGGATACACTTACAGAGTCAACTGGGATATACAATATTGTAGATATTTTTGAGTATCCGGCCCCTTATGTTCACACATTGTTTTTTATTAAAGACTTTTGCAATATATGCCATGTTTTTTTGTTGCAAGTTTCAATTATGCAAAGTAGATAACCTTTTTACTTAAGCAATCATCCAGTTTAATCTAGGACTGGGAGATAGCAAGATTTCTTGTATGATAGCAAAGAATGCATATAAAATTTTAGAAAAGACAAAATAAACAAAAGGAAACCAGAGATTTGCACAAGAACCTGCACTTCATACCATGACTGCCAACTTGATCTTAAGGATCAGCATTCCTTGAATGAAATCAAATTTTTCTAACTCAACACTCTAGAGTGCTAAATTTTAAATCAAATGTATAAATAATATAATAGCTGATCTTGTTCATATAATTATCCATACACTAAGTATATCACAAAAGTCTGCATCTTAATGCTATTCCATTCATTAACATTATAGTTTTCTATACCGCCACATATGTGATGCATGCTCAATAGCAAAGCTACTGTATTCTGCCTTTAAAAAACAAGTTTATGTATAGAACTTGAAAAAGTCTTTAAATATGGTCAAATACATTAATGGAGGGAACAACATCAGTATCCCAGCCAAGATCTGCATACAGGTTCAAGACCTGTCCAGGGGAATACTGTACTGTATACAATCACCAGTTAGCTTAAGATCAGCTTTTCAGATGTTTGTTCGGTGAAAAGATTTTATGAAAGAGATGTAAGAATGCATCTAACTGGCAGAGATGGGAGTAGAGAAATTAACGCACACAATCTTTTCAAAGACTCTCCGCCATTGTTGGGGAAGTGGATGAGATACTGTACTCTATTCACCAGGGCATTGGCTCGTAACTTGCACACAAGGCTCAGGAAGATTGAATATCACCTTGGCTATGGACAGTGCATGGATTTCAGTCTCAGAAAGCATTCTTGTTTTCCTTTTAAGATAGGGGTCCACAAACAACATGCCTGGTTATATTGTGGCAAATACTGGAACACAATACTCTGATATAGCAGCAACTTAATGCATTAGGTACTGTATTGCCACAGAGTGAAAATTCAGTCAAATAAATACCAATCAAATTTATAACTAACCTGCAAATGGCTTCTATATGCATACACTGGGTTAGAAAACTGGTTCTTCTTCCGACCACTCTCTGAGAAGATGATGGACTGCTCAAACAAAAACACCATCAAATCCTTCCCTCGGAAATTATGAGCTGACGTTCCTTCACAACACAGTAATGGACCATACAGAAGAAGTTTGCCCTGAGCCATAATCTTGCCCTGAAGATAAAGAAACATTATAAAAGTAAGTCTACAACATAATATAAATAATCACAGGATGACAATATAAAGTACTGTACATACAAAATTTCATATAATGCACCAACAACAAATACAAAGAAATCTTTGGCATGACGTTCATAATATATTTTAGAAGAATGAGTCACTTCCGCCTAATTTTAGTAACTACACAGATAAATGTGCAGTTCAGGAGGAATACCATTTACATGTATATCATTTGCATGACAGCAGCACTTTTAAGATGCCCAGTTCATGGTATTTTTGCATATTTTCACAAATTTTGATTATTTTAGCAAGGTGATTTTTTGTTCTAAGTAACTATAAATACTGTATGTAATATTTATAAGGAAAGTTTGCCTATTAGCCAATCATTACTAAAGTGATTTTTTACCTTAGGAGCTTCATCACTCAAATCCTCCATAATTTTCAAGGAGAGGCATTAAGGGAGTGAGCTTGTTTAGGAAACTGGAAAATTCATAAATTTGACATGTTGTTAGTCCCAATGGTATGATACTTCCGAGATTCCATTACGTACAGTTGTTGCCAGCTCAGTAATTTCATATTATACAGTATTGCTGGTAGTGTGGTGTAATGGTCAGCATGCTTGCCTAACAAGCAAGCGGACCCGGGTTCAATCCCCAGGCAGGGTGAAACTATGGGCAAGTTTCTTTATGCCATTTGCCTCTCTCTACCCAGTGATTCTCTTTGGCTATTGTGTCAGCATATCTGACACTACCTTTGTCAACTGAGACAAATTCTTAATTAAAAGAATTTACTTACATCAAAACCTTGTAACCGTCCCACATTCATCATGTCATTGGCCGCTTTTGGAACAACAATCATAATGTTGAGCGCTCTCTTGATGCTCTCTGCTTCTTGTTGTAGCCCTGCTCTCTCTGTGTGTTTGTGAATATCTCTCAGCAACAGTTGATACTTCATCAGTCTCTGCACAGGCTTGATTAATAAATCTGGCAGTTGGAGCTTGTGGCCCAGTTTCTGTCTCAGTTCCTGAGGAGGAATCAATCATGAGAAAACTGTCTTGCTTACGGATGTTCATTAATAACCAAAGCAATCCAGTTTCCCGAAATATGAATGATAAATAACAGTGTAAATTGTTGATTACATACCTCAAAATAATTGGAATACTCTGATACAATATACTCTGAAGTTGGCTTATTCTGGCAATACTTAATGTATATTTGAAGTCTCTTCTCACTACGCTGGAACACAGCTCCAATTTCGTCAGGGTGTTCCAAGCATCGTTCTATATTTCTCATAAAGAAGCTGTAAATAAATGGGCATAATTAAAAGTCTTCTGAGATTTGATAAAAACCTTTATATATAATATGAAATTTCAGGAAAAGCAAGAAAACTCATCATTTACGTTCCCCCAAAAGTGTTACTTACTCTCTATGCCACTCATAAATAGCTTCCAAATTTCCAAATACCATCTTGTCTTTGCCATCTTTGAGGTCCTCTGGCATTTTTACTTCTGAGTCTGGATTCCTCAATTCTGTGATGTAACCTTCAACAACATCTGCAAGGTCTCGGACGTAGAGACGTTCTGTTTCCACCAGCTCCGCAATCACAAATTGTCGCTTGTGAAGTTCTCTCTGCTCCTTTGTCATATCACAATCGCCTGCACATGTGAGTGTGGCCAAGCATTAGATCAACTTAAAATTCATATTTTCTGGTAAGTTTTTGTACAGCATACCGGTAGTCAGCATAGTGCAAAAACAAGAAGTGATTCATCACAAAATCACATTTTCCAATTTTTACTGAAGCGAGATGTAGTCTAAAGAATCATAAAATGACTACTTCACTTCAATGGAATAATAATTATGATAATAATAATACATTATCATTATTAATAGAAATATAGTAATACAGTAACAATAATATAAAATATTTATTGTAGGTCAAAATCATATACTGTACACATGTCACTGAAAAAATATATAATACAGTACCAGTTACGGGTAACCCTTATTATTAAGAAACTATGTAGCGAGGAAGAAAATCAGCAGCAATATGAATTACAATGCAGGAAGTTGCTTGTAATGTTTAGAAGCTTAATTCTTACACATCATCAGAGAGGTGTCATTCTATACATCTGGACTGAGATTCAACAAATTGGATTACTTACTTTTGAATTCTACAGTACGTATTTCTGAGATTTGCCTGTAGTACTTGTAAAGTATAAGTTCCAAGGAAATACTAACCTGGACTAGAATCTTGTACAAGAAGTGAATGAGGTAGGGCTGAGGCCCCCAAATCTGCCTCATCTGATAGTTGTGAGGTTAAGAGAGCACCTTGAGAGGGAAGGGGAGATGAGGCCTCATCACCTGAACACCCATCACCTGAACTTCGCCACTCTTTCAAACGTTCACTAGTTTCAGAGTGTTGTTCCTGTTGGAGAAATTCAAATCACTGTTAATAAAATCTAAAATTATTCTAAATCTGAATTTAAGAAAGCAGGTTTTGTTATCATGATGAACTGTACAGTATATTTTGAAATTATTATCTGCATTTCAACTTTTGTATTCTTGTGTAGTTTTTCATGACTAGGTTCACTTTATAACTGCAATGGTCCGTCCCAGATTATATCACTGCCGAGACATTATATTCAGTATACTAGTGTACAGTATATAAAAAAAATTATAGTTTTAATACTAAATTTGGGATAGCTATTATCAAGAAGTCTAGTCTTACATGCCCGGTTGCAGGCTTTTCCCCTCTTGATGCACTTTCACTATATCTACGCTGTTTTGCCTCATTCACTGTGCTTGTGGTTATGTCAATTGATGTAGTTCCTGGAAGATGTTGTTTCCACCAACTATAAGTTTTCAGTACATTTTTCTCTATGCCCTGTGACAATGCTCGAACTAACTTCGGCGGTGAAAATGTATGTTTGCATGAGTTTTTCATATGCCTTTCTTTTTCTTCTTCCATTATTTATAGTCTGTCTGTATTACTTTTGTATCTGGAATTGTTTTGTTTTCATAAAGGAATTTAAACTGAATGTATGTATGAAACAACATAATTCACAGGATATACATCTGTCCATACATCCAAAGGTTTCAGCAGTTAGAACAATTGGGTCTGTAACTTATGAAGCTTGTTACTAAAGAGATGATTGTTCTGTATGTGATCCATGATATGATACCATTTAATAGTTTAAAAAAATTTGTAGATGCTGCATGTGAGACGTGCAAGTCTGCCATATTCTTATTTCCCAACTTGGATAATGCTGTTTCCAAAAATATTATCCATGTTTTAATTTTGACAGCTACCAATCAATTAACCAGCTTCATGTTATGGACACTATTCTTTCAGTATATCTTACATTCAAACATTCTTACCACTGTACAAAAATACAATTATGTCATCAATCCAGTCATCTGGTAATTTCTCCTAATTCCAGGTTCCCACACAAAATAAAGTAAGTCACTGGTGTAACATTTTGCCCCCTTTTTACGATACCTCCCAGTACTTTTTTCACCAGTGTTATACTTCTTTACACTCAGTCACAGCTAAACATTTCTTCCAGCTTCTTACTCTGCCTTTCAATATGTATATTCAAATTTCCCCTACATCTCTCACATTAAACAGTTCTTCAAATTATTCTTAACACAGGTATATCTTGTCCCCTTGATAAGAAAATCATGTAGTGTACTGTAATTACTACCATTCCACAACTTTTAAATACCTGTACAGCACTTACTTAAAATACCTGTATTACATTATCTTAAATAGAGTGAATACATTACAGCACAGTTCTTCTTACTGGTCTCATCGACTTCTGCCATCATGTAATCAATTATTTCAATCAATTCAACTTTAATAACATTTCTACAGTCCCACCAACCCAAAGCTTTTCCTTCGGTTTCATCTTCTAGCTGTTTCTTGGCACACAACACACACTACTAATATAGTATAAACAAACTACAAAAAATTGGTGAGAACAGAACTTCAAACATTTCAAGATACTACAGTGGAAAATCAATATAAGTGCATAAGAATTTGCAACACAAGATCACTGATGCAAGGCAAATATCCTTCAGGGAACTCTTGGATATCATGATTCAGTTTGCATGAACACATATGTTATTCCAAAGTTATTTCTCATACTGTACTCAAGAGTCAACAAGGACTATGAGAGAAACTTAGATATGTGATATGCTGATAACTACACTGCTCCAAGGGAACTAAAATATACACCAACCTCTCACCCTGATAAACGCACTGATAACAGCCACAGTTACCATTCAGTTTTATTTTTTATTTTAGTCTTTACAGCATAATTTCAAGGTTTTATTTTCACTAAAAGCCATAAAACATTAATTTGAAATACTTGCTGATACCTGTATATAGTTTTTGTTTGAAAGTGCTGTACTGTATTAGTGATGGCTGCAGAAGCTGTATTATCTTGTACTGTAAAAAGCTATAAGCTACTACAGTGGCATTAATGGTACTGTACATCCCATTCTTACATTAATAGGAAGTCGGTGAATATTACTCATGAAAAAAAAAAGATCATGCTAGGAATATAAAAAAAAAAAAAATAATATATGGGAAAGATGAAAAGGAGGAAGTAAAAATGGAGAGATAAAGAAAAGAAAGAACTATGCACTCAGATTTTGGTAAACATATGAAAACAGGTACAGGTTGACAACCCCTTATCCGAAATCCTTGGGACCAGATGTGTTTCGGATTTCGTAATTTTTCGAATTTTAGAATGGTTAATTTATTTAATTTTTTTATTTATTTATTTATTTTTTTTAAACAGGGATTAGCCCACCCGGGCACAGGTCACTGACCCACATCGGGGCCTGGGGGGCAAAAATGTAATAATAATACAGTAATTGATAGGTTTCGGTCATGTTTCTTACTTTTGATCTTTTTTTTCATTTTTGTATATCTTTATTATTATTATTATTATTATTATTATTATTATTATTATTATTATTGCTATTTTCATTATTATTATTTTATTACATTATTATTATTATTATTATTACTACTACAGTGCACCCTCACTTTACACGGTTAATTCAACCCACAGGGTACCGCGGAAAGTGAGAAACGCGTAAAGTGAACAACATAACATATGGGATTAATTGAAATAGAGACCGGGCCGACCCCCAAACTCCACTTTTTCAGACACAATTCCTACGTTGTAGTAAAAATAACTTCTTAATTTTATGATGGTATGCACACACAATTAATAATTAAGAGAAATATTAATAATATTAGGTTTTTTAACATTTACATTAGTAGAAAAGATGGCTGGGCACACGGGGATGGGGGGTTGGTTCCGAGGCAGAGGGCAGATTATTGGCCCTCACCTGTATCACTTGTATCAATTGTATCACTATCCACCACAGAGGCTTGCAGGGCCTCTTTGTCAAACCCCTCAAAGTCCATATAAGTCCATATCCTCACTATAATTATCACTATTACTGACTTGGGCCGGCTGTGGGGGGTGGCGGGTGAAGAACTCGGTAATGTTTTGATGACTGGGCGACCTTATGCGCACCCTGCTCGCGCCGCTTACACAACATGGGAGAGGGCGGGAGAGATGGCGGGAGGTTTTGATCCAAAAATGGCGTGGCTCGCCAGCCGCTCTCCGCGTAAAGGGGTACACGCACCGCGGAATGTGGGACCGCGTAAAGCGAGGGTTGACTGTATTACATTTTCACCCCCCAGGCCCTGATGTGGGTCAGTGACCTGTGCCCGGGTGGGTTATTCCCTGTAAAAAAAAAAAAAAAAAAAAAGTGAAGCTCCACAAAAAAACTTTCGGTTTTCAGAGGTTTTCGTTTAAGGGATTATCAATCTGTTGCGTATTCATATTTTTTTCTGGCTATCCATATGAACAAAGTCACTAATATGGAGTAAAATGAAGATTTCTCAATATACTGTACAATATTCACAAACATGAAATTACACTCTGCTGAGCACAAATCTGTTTTTCTCAAAGATGGTGGATTTATGTTTCTTCATTTCCTTAACCAAAACCTGACAAACACTGAAAGACTGTTTAATCATTTCACTAAAGCATTGCAAGTGACAAACACTAGCAAATTATAGCAAGAGTAGTAATTATATAAAGTATTTACTGTACCGTACCAGTAAAATCAATGCAAGTACCGGTAACTCAAATTCAAAATAAACAATTGTAATGAAATAATCATTTCAGTAAAATTTTGAATACACCTTTAAATGTATATCGTACAACAACTCTTGTTACTCACAGCATCATGTCTTGTTCAGTGAGTACAGTACAGACAATGCAGTACAGTTACTGGTTTTTAAATTTACAGCAATACATAAAATATGAAATTAATAAGACAATAATAGTGATACAGTAATACTGTTAATGTTAATTCAAGTATTCTGTAATAAAAAATTATCATTCATAAAATCCTCTTCTTGCTTTGGTGCAAGGTGGTGGAACAGGAGCTGATCTGATATACTTAACATTCAGCAGCTAATGTGTTATTCCAACCCTAAGGTAGAACTGCAGTCTACCAGAGGGTTGTTCTACTGTTGGTAAGTGAAAGCAATAGTGAGCTCATATACACTTTACAACTAAAGTCATAGACAAATGCACAGAAGCTACACGAGTGACCTCTGGAAATGAGGAGAAGTTTTAACTGCAATAGGGGTACTTAATAGCATGTGGTTTTTGAAGTACTGCAGGGTACCCTGTATTTTAATTTAGATTTTTAAACTTATTTTATTTATATCAAATAATAGTTTTAACTTATGATTTTTATCATTGCCAGAGGTCACTAGTGTAGGTTCCATGCAGATGTCCATGACTTTAGTCCTAGAGTGTACTGTCAGGGGGACAAGGGCTCATGTGTGATGAAGGAACCAAATTTTCCACCCCAGGTTAGAAACAAACCCATGACCATTAGCTAGCAAAGCAAATGCTTTACCAACTTAGCGACTTTGTCATGTCAATAATGAAACATTGATAGACCCAGTACTGTACTGTATATGTAAATCAAAACCAATCATACAGTAATAATAAATACAATAAAACAATGTTCACAGCAATGTTAATACTTTGTTTTTACATAAAATTTAACTAATGGTTGCACCAGTTGGACCTCTGCACTTACCTCTTAACATGGAAGTATTCAGGTAAAACAATTATCATTAGTAATTTTAAATACACTGTACATAAAAGGTAACAAAAAAGGTAGCACCAAGATTTCAGTATTAATTATGTACCTTGTATTATTTTACATGGAAACTTACCATTCAGCATTGACCAGCAAATGACAATAAAAAATATAATGACTAAACATAGAAAATTAGTGCAGTATACATTATTAACTATTATAAACTACCAGCACATGCAGAGTGAAACAAATTAGGTGCAAAATAAGATACATCATCCCATGAAAAAAATAGAAAAGTAAAAAAAATGAGACATTGAGTACAAGGCTGACCAGAGTATTGATAAAGTCCAAAAATAAAACAAGCCTGAATTCAACAAAGTATATGCATACAATCCTACTAAAAGTATAGAACCGCCTTTTTTCCACCTGAGGGTTAGAATTACTAAAAACCCATGAGAGGAAACAAGGTAACGTCAAGAGAATTATATAATGTGAGGTAGTACAAGAACATGCAGGGGAATGCTACTAGTGGACCATGCACGGTGCTGACCACCAAGTGCTCACCATCTTCTCCTTGACAATGTTTTCTATCTCCGTGGCCAGGTCTGTCGTGGTCCCCTCTGCTGTCTTCAGGGCTACACTTGATGACTGTGGGGGAATGGAATCTATCAACCACGATCAACCAACACTCCAGCTGTCAACCAGGATCATCAACGAAACCAACAATAAGCCAACTTTAACCACGGTACCAAAACTCAACCAAGACGAACAAAATTTTAAATGTTAGCCATTGCCAATCAATTATGTATACATCAACTAAATGTGACCATAACTCAAATCATTCAAACTAGCCTAACATCAACCATAAGACCATCAACTGTCATTCAGCAGCACCATAGACAAGGCATCAACCACTATCAATGAACAATGAGAAACCAATGAAAATTTGACCAACCACCTTCAGAAATCATTGATTGCATTAACCATACCAAAATTTCCTAATTACCAACTAGCGACCCAAAAAATTTACTTACTGCAGATCTGGATGTACATTTTGACATCAATGTGGACATATACCCAAGTGAATGCCAGGGGTAGAACATCAACTTTACTTTTGACAGGTGGGCTAAGAACTACAAGAGTTGCTAATATCAATAAATTTCGACTAACTTTAATACAAGATTCAATCTGGGTTGTACATCAAAATTCTAAAGGCATCAACTACCTGTTAATGAACAACCACAAAATCCCACGCAGGATCAAGCAAGTGTCTGCATGAATAAAAAAAAATAATAAAAAACAATCACCAACCATCATTAATATATGTAAAATAAGTCAACTAGAATAAATTAACTGATAAATTTCAAGAAACCATTACAGGTGAAAAAAATAATTATGATCATCTCCAAAATGCTGGTCATTATTAACCAAGAAAATTAATCTTAATCAGTATTATTAACCAATATAAATTAAGCCCCAAAATATATTAAACACCGAAAATTCACGTAGTCAATCTGTACCTTTCAATTATTCTGCATTTTATTTTTTTACCACGAGATGGACTTGGAAAGGTACACATTGGGGTGTGCCCTGACAATGTGACCTTAAAACTATAGATAGACTTGCCTGGGCTGTCAGGGCATTTGCCATGGACAAGTTGAGAAATAATACGATTATCTCTCCATATATTCTGTAGTGTAATTGCAAATTAGTTGGGTTTAAACATTACCCCAGTGAGGATAAAATTAGTGAACCAACAATGGCAAATTATCCAATGTAAGAACTATAATGTTTAATAACACATACCACCAGACACAATAAATGATTCACCACATTAAAATTAGCCAACTGTCATGCAGCAACATCGAGACAAAGAAACTTGTCACTTTTAACCAAAACTCCAACTGTTATCACTACTAACCAACTTAAATTGTCAATTGTCATTAATAAATACAAACCAACTATAGCCAAGACTCGTACACCAATTTGCAACCATGATCATCCATAAAATCCAAATGCCAATTATGTTCAAAAATAAAAGCACAGTACAATAAAACGAACCCTCAACTCCAATAAACTGAACACAAGTTTTTTCCGTACAGACACCACAGCAACAGTGTTCACTAAATCCATGGAACATTAGTAAGAGGAGCCTAAACACTAAGTACAGGACCCACACCATAAGAGGAATATATCAAATACAGTAAAGTGTTGTAACAATAATCTAACATACTGTAATACTGTACAGTACCTTGTGTACAATATCCATCCGTGTTGAATACAGTACTTATGTGTGGTATCCACTCAACTAAAAGTTTTCAAAAATTTATTAAGTAGTCCAATAACAAGTACTGTACCGGTACCCTGTACCAACAGTGAGAAAAGGTACACATGAAATGAGGAGTTGAAACCCCGAGGAGACAGAACAGGTATTTTTCAATGAACTGGTAGTTCTCTGCAGTGAGTTACACTTCATCATAAAGAGATCTCACAAACTTTACTGACTAATAATGATGGTTTTCAAGATACTGACCAAGCTTTACCAAAACATTTTATGAGACACCACAACCACCAATCCTTGAATATATTGTCAACCATCACCAGTACCCCTAACCATTTACCTCTACATTTACTAATCCACTAATTCTACAGTAATTCTAAGTAATATCAGGATCCATACAAGCAATCAACCAGTTATTTTTATTAATGACTTAAACTGACTAGTAGCTATGAGGTTCTCCCAGGTGCTCAAAAAATGAGGTAAATTCATTAAATACAGTACACCATATAACCACATTCTGGCTATATGTACTGGATAGGCTTCTCAAGAAGTAAAAGCTTTTGTTGTGAAGCAGACACACAATATGTATTGCTTTTCATTTCTAGATCCCTTTAAGCAGGATTGCTGTGGCTTCTCATCGAAAGCAAATGGAGCAAAACACTGTTAATGAATTACTGGATGACTAACTTCTTGAGATTTGCCAAATTTCAATTAACGCACATAAAAAACTCAGTTGCATAGTATGGCACT
This sequence comes from Homarus americanus, assembly GCF_018991925.1. Classification (NCBI taxonomy): domain Eukaryota; kingdom Metazoa; phylum Arthropoda; class Malacostraca; order Decapoda; family Nephropidae; genus Homarus; species Homarus americanus. The sequence continues at coordinate 1,608,630 of NW_024731852.1, read as the reverse complement.
ATACCATAGATGACTGATCATGCAGTTCTAAATCATATAACTCTGACTTGAAACTAGACTAGACTGAGTCAACTTTCCTTTTAGAGTAAGATATAACATTGGAGAATCATGAAGCATCCGCTAACACAAAGCATTACACAACTCAGGAGCAAATACTTACTCTATTTGGGACATCGGTGAGAATGTTATCAAGTGGTGGAATAGAGGGTCCTGTTGCAACTGTGGTAGGACCAGGGACTCCCTGGGCAGCTGCTGCAGACATGGGTTGCTCAAGTACTTTCATGGGGGGCGGTAACTCCACATCCAAATCACCCTCCTCACCGTTCTCCACTGAGAGTGACCGACTTGTCCCAGAAGCACCACCTGAAAAGTACAGAGCTATTGTTTCAAATAATATCAGGCAAAAAATGGACAAGAGAAAATCATATTCAACTACAGTAAACATGACAAAATAAAGGCAAAAGAACAAGGTTAATGCTGACAATAAAATATGGGTTAAGCAGTAACTTCCCTAACATATGCACATCTATACTCTCTCCCAAAACTCTCCTTTCCTCAGAAACTTTAATTAGAAAAGTAAAATTTGTTTTATTAGAATAAGTGATGTATGTTTATGGGTTTAAATCCCAGGAAAACTTTCCATGTTAGAGGCTGGGTTGATTCAGTCATAAGTCCATATAAAAGGATCTGCAGGTGTTAAAAGAGCGTAGTGCCGTCACACTAGCTCCTTGTTAAGTGAAAAAATTATTAGTTTACAGTGTGTTATCTTCTCACTGTGCCTAATATCTGACAGGTGTAGAGAATCCACTTTTTATCTTTTTCAATGATACCATGCAATATGGCAGAAATAGCCAAATCACATATTGTACACACCCCTGAAGATGTGAATTACACGAAAGCACTTAGGAACTACGTGTTTTCTTTTTTCCTTTGTGGTTATCAGCATATACCTGGATCACGCACAGCGCGCGTGATCCAGGTATATGCTGATAACCACAAGGAAAGAAGAAAACACGAAGTTCCTAAGTGCTTTCGTGTAATTCACATCTTCAGGGGTGAGTGCAGACTAAGGAGAAGTACAAAACAAGGTATACTCTATATATACAGAGGAGGGTGAGATCAAGTACACAATGGTCAGGTATTAGGTAATGACCCTACTAATCTTCAAAAAGCACCGCAGCAGTCGGTAGTCAGGTCAGAGGGTAAGCTGACCCAACCTTCTCACCTGTGCCCGGGTGGACTAATCCCGTAATAAAAAAAAATAAAAAAAATAAAAAAAATAATAATTAGAAAATAAATATACTGTAAATAAAAACTCTGCCCTTCCTCCTATCCATACTAAGTTATTTTCTACAAGTATATCTCCCCACTTTATTTTACCAGACTAGGGCTACTAACATAACAGGACAGTGATGGTATTTCTACGTCATCTGGAGGCGAATTATATATCTGAGAAACATTATGCTGTAACAGACTTGATTCGTGTCTGTTGCTCGCACCCCCACCCTCATCCCCGCCCCCAGCTGTCCATCCTCCAGAGGTGATGGGATCATGATGATTTCCACGAAGTCGCGGGGGTGACGTTTCTTGTCGACTTATATTTAAAGTTTTTTAGTGAGGCAGCTTGGCAGAGACTCCATGAATCTGGGGCGCCAAGTACTATTTTAGTGTGCCCCTGACATACCACCCATGAAAAACAGGCGGTGATGAACAAGTAACAATGATGAATAAAAATGAAGTCTTTAACAGGTAACAGTGATGAACAAGGAAGGAGGAAAATAAAACAAATATACCCTCGAGTACAATATGTGTGAGGGAGGGGTAAAGTGAGGTGGGATGGGGGGTGAGAGACGTACCTGGGTGGGCAGTGAGGGGTGGGACACGGGCAGCGGGCACCACCTCGGCCTCCTCCTCGGACTGGCTCTGGGCCCCGGCCTTATTGCCCATTTCGCCTGACCCGCCAACCTGCAACAACAAACAACAACAATGTCAATATAAACCAATGCCAACAATAATATCAGTAACAAGCAACATAACATATCCCTTCACTACATTAATCTAAAAATTATGTGTCACTGATAAGAACCTGATTGATGTACACACACAGATTACTGGCGTTCCTCTGGTAGTATTTACACGGTGTGACCTGTGATATTTCTACTCTCTCAGTACAGCAGCAACAGTCATCCTCAGGCCCTGATGTGGATTACTCTAATTTCTAAAAGCAGCTCAATATTACACATTTTCACTAAGAATTACAGCGTTAGATGAAATAAATCCAATGTTTTGAATAGTTTTATACTAGAAGTGAGCAAACAAAGTTCTTAGCACCCACTACCTCTACACCCCCCCCCCCACCTTTGTTATTTGGAGAGTACAAAACTTTCCTGAAATAACTCGAGAAATAAAGAGATTCTGGTGAAATACATAAACAAATACCTAATTATTCACATAAGCATCCCCCTTCCATATCACAAAGCATTTAGTTAATAATAATTAATTAGTATGTACAGTACCTTATAATTACCATTAATATAATAAATAACTGTGAACAAAAATGTAATAGGAGCCATTAATAAACATGTATCGACGACTCTTGAATTATTTGCTTCACTTTTTACTACAGTCGGCCCCACACACCCAGCATCCGCGGAATAAAGTCCAGTAGGTGCCGTATACAGGCGGGACCCGGGGGCGGCTCACCTTCCAGCCACGTTACCTGGTCCCGGATGTTAAACGTTCTCACAGGAGGGGCTTTCCCCACCCTAAGTAGCGGAACGTCAGCGCCTCTAACTGGCTCACTTTTTAAGACGGAGATGGAGGGCCAAAAGATGACTGTCTCAATGGCTTATATACTGCCCTGAAATTACCATAGCTACATGCATCTCTAATTATATGTCAACAATAGTACCCGAGGTAATACACCTGCTGCTAAATTTGATCTTTGACCTTCAGCAAAGTAATAGTATTCAAGACTTCTGACACAAAGAACTAAACTCAGTGTTGTGCGCCTTGTATACTGATAATATATATTACCATGAACTTTTATTGCAATAGTCTTGTCACAAACTCCGGACAGGGGGTCGGGAAGTCCACGGTCACCCAGGCGAGACACCATAACACAATACATCCGTTTTTCTGAAGTAATGTCATGAAAATTTAAGTAGGAACTCTTGAGACTCCGGGAGGTGGGTTGGGAGAGGCAAGGATATGGGGTAGAGTCCCTTACCTATGAAAGAGGGGCGCCCGAGCTTGGTACCTACCTAGCGGTCTTTGGTCCAAGGCCAGTACGGCAATCACTTGGACAACACGTTCCAATTAATGTTATTTTTTTTCTTATTACCATAAATAATCAATAAATTACTACGTCGACTACTAGCAAAAAAACCCGGCAAACTATTCAGTAACAAGTAAATGAGGTACTGTATAATATAGAAACGCACAGGAAAGGAAAACTAAAAGTAGAAATTATGACAATACTTCTATTACTACTAATTATAATAATTAAATGTATGCAACCACCAGTAGAAGGAAGCTATCAAGATAACAGCCCGTGAAACTAATGATCAGGACCGCTGACTGATCTAGACTCAATCACTCAATGGTAAAGTTTTTGCCATAACTTCATCGATGGACGGTCGAGTCAGACTCCACACAAACTATACGACGCAGTAATCAGATGGAGGAGTCAATAATAATAATAATAATAATAATAATAATAATAATAATAATAATAATAATAATAATAATAATAATAATAATAATAATAATATAACTATTAAATTTTACTCGTTAGACATGTTCCAGAATACTAGGTTAAATTAGGTTAGCTTTAGGTTAGGGTTAAACTAGTTTAGCTTAGATCAGGTTTAGTGAGATTTTGGGTAAGTTTAGGTTAAGTTAGATAAAGTTATAATAGGTAAGATGAAGTTAGATTATATATAGCATTCGATAAGGAAAGGTAGAGAGTCACGACAATACCACTGGTGACCCTGGAGGGCCTTCCCCCAACACCCAGGAAGAGATGCGGGTCTTGTCTCTAGCACAGACCACGATTCACGAGGACCTCAGTCAGGATTATCTACGGGCATCTTAACACGTGAGGGATGGGTGTGTGTGGGGGGAGAGAGAGGGGCGTGTGTGGGGAGAGGGGCGTGAGGGAGGGGTGTGTGTGGGGAGAGAGAGGGGCAGGGGGGGGGGAGAGAGAGGGCGTGGGGAGAGAGAGGGTGGAGGAGGGGGGGGAGAGAGAGAGGGCGTGAGGGAGAGAGAGAGAGGGAAAGTGTTTGTCATACGGAGTTAAGGTGAAATCGTGAGGTGGAACCCGCTGGCTGACTGGATCTGCTCGCCAACAGCCCCTCTGTCCGCCAGACATCCGTAAACAACCATCACCACAGTTCCCCCTCCCCATCACCTTCACCCTTCCACCTCCACCATTCTCACCATCACCACCACCCCATCATCATCATCATTATTCTCTCACACCATTCCCCACACACACACACACCATCACACACACACACACACACACACACACACACACACACACACACACACACACACACACACACACACACACACACACACACACACACACACACACACACACACCATCCCCACACACGCACACAAGAACATCACCATATTTTCAGGGGGTTCACATTTACCCTTTCAGTGTTTATTTAGGTTTCATTAATTGGTCAGTATTCCTTTATAACTGCTAAACACTCGGCATCAGTAGCCCTTTTGTGTTGCATAACTGTCGGAGTATTAATAGCAGCAGCTAGTGAAGGGTGACTGGGGAATACCTAAACGTGGGTAATTAACTATTGATAAATTACAGTATATGACAGAGCACCGACGTCCTGGCCGGGGGGAGGGGGGGGAGGGGGGTGTAGGATGAAGGGAGGAGGAGGGTGGGAGGGAGGATTCGAAAACGTGACACTCGAAATCCACTTGAAGAAAATTCCTGTACAGTATTAAAATTTTCCCTTACCATTTTACTTAACATCACCATCAACTAACCTAACCTCGTCCTAGTATAATATTTTGGAGTAAATTTATCACATCTCACAAACGCTCCACCACTGTACCACGGTTTTCTTTTCCTCTTTTATTAAATTTATAAAGATCGACGTGTGTAATGACTGCTTTAATATGTGGTATGTGTTTCATGGTAGGTGCGGGTTCTCGTTACTGTAGCGTCTCGGGACAGACTACACGGGTACAGAAGGTAAAAAAAAGAAAAAAGTATAGCAATATTCCCTGACTGGAAGGTTTCATTTTGCTCCACACTGTACAGCCTCTAACAGTTGGTAGCCCTAAAAGTTTGTGTACGAATTCTTCTCAACCAAAACACATGATAAGAGTTAAATAAAACAGTTAACTACAATAATTACGGCATATCAGAGAGATGAATGACGTTATCACTAATAGTTACAATAGGCGTCAGCTGTTGAACGCTTAGGTCACCCTCAGACAGTAATTAAGGTCGTAGGATGATTTTGGTTTGAAATAATGTCTGTTTTCCGTGTTTAATGAACAAGAAAATATAATCACAAGGAACAACAGGAATAAATACACTGTTATACTCAGCCAACAATACCACCTTTGGCTATAACAACGGTATTACCAGACATTTCTCCAACATAAAAAAACCATATAATATTTATCAGTTAATATGATCGTGAAACACAACTCTCCTCACAATGTTCACTGTGACGGGACACTCAATGAGGTAATTACACTTACTGCAACACACTAACGACTCCCTCTAGACGTATGATGACCGCGTAACAAGTAGTACAGTATACGTGCCATGTATCTATGTATCCACACACACACACACACACACACACACACACACACACACACACACACACACACACTAACATACCGACATGTACCCTTACCTCCAACATAGATTCAGATCTGGAATTACAGACTTCTTTAATTATGACGACAGAAAAAGGCTTTAATATACACCATCTGGTTAATATAAACACAGAGAGCACCACAGAGACAAGTCTTTCAGAAGGTTTAGTTCAGTTTGAGTTTGTTTCATATATTTCATCCCTGAGGTGTGGTAGTACTTTTTTCTTTTCATTCATTCATATATACATACATACACACATACATACACACATACATACATACATACACACACATATATAAAGCCTTGTGGGAAGCATATTCTGTGAGAAGCTCCCACCCTGACACCTTCCCAGCTCACTATACCAACTATTCTGGCTGATGACTTAATTATTATTCATCTATTCTCATTACATTCACAAGACAAAACAAAAACTCTGGTAATAATACAGTTACAGAAGAAGTTACAGATACAGATAAACTTGTTTGTAGTTTATTTGAATACTGTTATTCATATTCTAATTCATTACTGACCTGGTATAGTCGTGTGATACATATAATCTAAGAGACACGTCCATACATGATCTATTTTAAGAGTTAATCATACATATTAACAGTATCTTGATGAATGAAATACATCTTTTATGACTGTGTAGAAGATGAATACCCTTGACCTACATAGATTTACTAAATGAACGGACGGACGGACGGACGGACGGACACACACACGAGAAAGTAAAACGGATGTGCCTGCCCTCCTTGTCAACAATGTGGCCGTATTTATGTTCGTGTGTATGAGAGTATTAGTCATAGTTTTACTCGTACTACACAGAACAGTGAGTGGGTGAGGTTACTGATACACTGTGCAACACATAAACCAAGTGGTGTAATCTTCGTGGTGTAGATTAACACAGTATAACCTTTTTCTTCTCTATTTTCAATTGCTTTCTGTTCTTCCCCCCCCCCCTCCCAGGCCCGTTGTAGGTCGTTTGACCTGTGCCCGGGTGGGCTAATTCCCGTAAAAAAAAAGTACACTGCTGTATGCTGGTTAGAAAGGGAATTCAATTACTGTTAAGCACTGGGGGATCGAAGCCTACATCAAGTACTGCGATTCTTTTATATACAACGCAAACTCACTTCTTTTTTATTAATATCACATAAGCAGGACAGGTAATGTACAAGGGTGCCAGGACAAACGTTCTAACAGTTATATTTACGGCCTCTCTTTCTTCCTTTCTCCATTGGTTAAGGAACTCCTCGAGGACCTGTGATAACGTCCCTCTCCTTGACAACATGTGCACAGTGTTTTCGAAATCGGGGCCCCGGTGGTGAGGAGGCCGACCTTACCCACCGCCTATTGCAGCAAGCATCACCGCCCGCCCGCAAATACAAATGGATTTATTTTCCGAGGTGAAAGTGAACCAGTGAGTGTCATAACTTACCTGCCATTAGTGTGTGTGTGCCGGCAGTTAGTCATAGTTCAGACAGTACACACCTGAATGGTTAAAAGATGATCTGGATTTATTTTTTCTCAGTGATATAAGAAGTTAAGAACGCCATTAGAGCAACTACCGTCTATGTGTAAGTACAATTTCTGTCTCGGTATATCGCCCAGGAAATAAAAAAAATCTTAAAAACAGTAAGTAATAGACAGAAGATAAACTAGTGCCAAATCATCTGGACTAATTGGAGTTCACGAGAGCCAAGGACCAACTTAATTACCTTTTTATAACACTTGACCCCGAACCTTTCCTAACCAATATAAATAAATAAATAAATAAAACTATCACCTGTGGGGACACTTCAAGAATAAACTTAGCAATATTTACAGCCAACGATGACAAGGAAAAGCATCGAGGTTTAAGCATAAGCTTTACTGCATGTCATATACAAGAGCTAAAATTAGGCGTCCCAGCTTAGTGCAGCAACACCACGCCTTCGAGTTGGATTATGATCCCCCAACGTGCACGCTCACACATACTGTACAAACTTTTCGGCTTTCGGCGGGCCTAATGAAATATAAATTCTTTCTGCAGTTTTCAGCACACACACACACACACACACACGGGTAAAGAGGCAGATATATACAGTACGGGGTTCAGTGCTTCACATGGGGACGACACTATCTCGGGACTGGTGTCTCAACCCTGGACATGACGACAGGAATGCGACCAAAACATACACAAAATAAAAAGTCCAAGAAAAACGCTTTATATACTTACATTATTACTATTTTTTGTGGTCTTTGTGTGTGTGTGTGTGTGTGTGTGTGTGTGTTTTCATCTATAAAGCCAAGTCAACACCTTCACGGCCATACACAAACAAACCGGGGAAATGTCACGGCATCTGTTGTTGACTAAATCAATGGTCTGTACCGGAATCTGGGGGTTAGGGGAGGGAGGGTCGGGGTGATGGGTCAAACAACGATGGCACCTGATGCAACCTGTGATGCGGATGTTATCTCTGTTTGCTTATGGGCGTCCGCTATCTGCCAACAACAGCAGCAGCGGGCTTCGGGCAGGATCACCAATGGACGGCGACTGACACCTGCACACACTCACGTTAACACACACACACACACACACACACACGTTCACACACACGTTCACACACACACTCACGTTAACACACACACACACACACACACACAATGACTTTCGCCTAATTTATTCCGGAAATCACACGCCTTTTACAACCCCGGGCTTATTCATACAGCAACTGGCGGAAATACCCAACTGAAATTACAGATTGTCATTTTTTTTCAACACTCGCACAAGGTGAGGCAGTACGAAGGGTGTGGGTGAGGGAGGCGGGGACGGGTGGGTGGATGGGCGGAATTAGAGGCGAGGAGGGGGTAGGTAGGTGGGTAGAATTAGAGATAAAAGGGAGAGGGTGGGGAGAAGAGTGGAAAAAAAAGGAAGGGGATGTGAGTAGAAAGGAGGAGGAAGGTAGAAGTGATGGTAGGGAGAGAGAGAGAGAGAGAGAGAGAGAGAGAGAGAGAGAGAGAGAGAGAGAGAGAGAGAGAGTCACACAAGAGGTGCCGCCCTCGGTAGTGCCTCACACCACATGACCTTGGCACCAGTACCTTACTTGGCACTACAACCTCCACCACCAAAACACAGGCAGCCACAACCTCTCAACCCTCCCCACACAACCACTAAACACTCACCCATCATTCACACACTCAACACTATGACACGGAGACCTAACCTAACCTAACCAATCACCCATCATCCACACACTCAACACTGGCGCGTAAATTTGACCTTTTGACCTTTTATACAACATGTGTGTATGACTTATACTTCATACAACAGTCATACAGGGGCCGTGATATAACAGTTGTGAAGGTCCTCTTATATAACAGTTATAGGGAAGTACAGGAAACATTATCCAGACTGTCATTCACTTCACCGCCTTTCCCAGACTGGTGAAGAATGACGTCCGTTCATCAGCGAGTAAATATCTTACAATATTAAACTCTAAAACAGTACAGGCAGAGCAAGTACAGGCACAGGTAATGTTAAAGAGTCGTTTTAAAAGGATGAAATGTAAACAAACAGAACTTAGGATAAATGTACATAATCATCATATTTTATACGAAACAATAAAGTTAAGAGAGAGAGAGAGAATATGGTGTTCACTAGTGGCCATGAGACATTGCCTAGTACTGGAAGGAGGACACTTAAGCAGGTTTCGTCGTAACCCTATGAACAGATTCTCAAACACCAAGTTAATCCCCCCCCCCCCTCCTACCCACTTTTTGTCTTGGTCGAGGCTCAGTAGAACACCAGCGCCATCTTGGTTGGTATCACGTGTTGCTGCTCCAGGGAATGAGTCACAAACACTGTCACGTCGCCATTAACAGAGGGAAAAATGCCATATGGAGTGATCATAACCTCGGGCTTGCAGGTTCTCCACACGTGACCACACTCCCTCTTTATAAATACCATTTCCGGTGTGTTTGTATATTGCTTCCATCTGCGAACTACAACAAATATTAAGACTACATTTAAGTTACTGATTAAGGATTGTCGTGAGGGAGGTGCGGTGCGCAGGGTCTGGGATGGTCAATGATTCAATTTTTATTTTTTTCCCCCAAGTTGAGGAAACGAGAGCGCATCTTACTGACTCACTTAAGCAACGACCCAAATATAATGGCCGGGATGGCGTCGCCGAAATTGCAGTGAGATTCTAGAGGATTTCTCTCATCCTCATTTACGGGGAGAATTATGTGAGTGACAGTGTGTGGAGGGCAGCAGCTGACTGACTGTGTGGTACTTCAGCCAAGGAAACTGTACCATAGCAGCTTGTCTTCCTCCCCCTTAATATAATAATTACCAAATTACGTGTTTCTCTGAACGGCTTTCAATAATGGTTGCCTCTCGAAATCGAGGATGGCCGGCCCTAGGGCCAACACAATAACCACACCCGACGTTAACGAGTTGCACCGGACAACTCGCCAACTGCATTGGTTAACTATTACCCCGGAACACGATCCGCAAATCGATTTACATCCAGGTCCCCAATTGCTGCTGGGGAGACAGAGGCAAATGGCGTAAATAAACTAGCCCATACCCTGCCCTAGGATCGAACCAGGGTCCAATCGCTTGCGAGGCGAGCATGCTGACCATTACACCACGGGTCGCCAGGAACGGCTTTTACTCACTGACTGACTGCACCACCGACCATTTTCTCCAGCGCCTGCAGCCCGTTCACGTCTCGGCCTTCACTGATTCGCTAATACTTATGATCAATTCTCGGTTATCCTTGGTGCAGCAGATCTGATAAACTAATCTGACTCACGAGAGCGTTACAACACACAAACTTAAGCTAGTGGAAAAAAAAACTTTTATTTCTCTTGTGGTGTGATTTTGTTGGACGGGATTTCGTGTGTGGTGGATGTGTCGTGTGGTATCGCAGCCTGGCCGTGGAAGAAGCCTTGCTGACAGAAATTTCACCCGCTTTTATTTTGTGGACGTCACCTGCCACTGATGAAGCCAAAACAGCCCACCTGCACCACACTTAACCAAGGTCGCCGGAGTTTATTTTCACGTCTTCAACAAATGATGGTGCACATGACGAGGTTTATGTTAACAACTTAAATCTATTGTGTACCAGAGATTATAGCACACACACAGAGACGCCCCAGGACCAGCTTCAGATGACACTTGAGTACCGCAATGGTCCAGCAACACTACCAGGTAAAAACAAGAATATGAAGGTGAACAAAACCTCCGCCTCACCACAACACAGTACAGGACACGGGGCCGTAATTCTGGACAATAAGAAAATTACAACAATGCACGTGATCGAGTTTCCCTGAGGTTTATATTACACACACACACACACACATCACTGTTGTTTGTTCACACCTCCAGGACACATCCAAGGACAGACAGGATGTGTTCCCACGGCTCACTCCCGGGACGGCGGGGAACAATAAACAACAAAAACTCAACAACTGAAACATAAAAACAACGCCCGCTCGAGCAGCCAACGGTGCTTGGCGTTCCCCTCCACCCAGCTACCACACTGATGGAACTACGAGAGACGAACGTTCGCTCTCTTTGTGCCTACGGTGGCGATTGTTGATGCTTGAATAATAAGTCACCCACCCTGGGGAACCAGTGGGCAGGAGGGTGCAGTAGGCAGGAGGGTGTAGGCAGGGGGGTGTAGGCAGGGGGGTACAGTAGGCAGGGGGGTACAGTAGGCTCACTGTAAAATTAGACAAGGTGTGTTAGCTGTCAGGGGCGCCAGGTGGTCACCATCACTATACCTTGTTGTTGGTGTGCGGTAACAATACACTACATCGCTGTACACACCACGTTTCACTTGTGTCAACTAGACAAACCCAGGTATAATAATGAGTGCATGTTACCTGGCCACAAACAAAAGGCTACTGAGGGTGCCCGGGCAGACCCCATCCACAGCCACCAACCAATCAAATACCTTGAAATCGGCACACCTCCGTGCCCCGCCCACTCACATTTAACGTCACTGCCACAGATGTTGTTATTATTGTCTTTTATTTAAGTGGTTCATTACTAGCGTTACTAAATACCATTCATATACTGTACGTTTGACATCATGTACTTTAGGGTTGTTAAGACTGGGTAAAATGTCCAAAACTTCGGCTTTTCTGCCTTCGAAAACTAATGTTTCATGTAATTTTCATTTGTGGATGCACTGGCCTTCTGAAACACTCTTAATGTCAATACAATGTGTAAAAACGATTCCGAAAAGGACACAACTCGAACTGCCGCAAAGGACACACTATTATTGTTTACAAAGTGGTCAGCGTGGGTGAGGCGAGGCGGCGAAGGGATTCCTATCACTGACTGTTAGGAACCAGTAGTTAGTGTTGAGGAGGTGCTACAGTCAACACCACCACGCTCCCACCACATTGGCACCTTCACACCACACAGACACGCACATTACCACACTCACGTCCACTACCACAATGCACACTTCTGCCACCCTGCACTCCGCCTCCTTCACCTTCAACACAATAGGGATCACGTACAGGCTGCCACAAATAACAACAAAATTCGTGAAATGTGAAAACGGGACCTGTGATGACAACCTTGGCCACTCGACAGTAACCTGGGCTCACATCTCACCGCGTTTTCCCAATAGTTAATAACCTTGGTAATAAAACTTTCTTACTTCCTGTTTTTTATTATTTTTATTTATTTTTTTTCATTTTTTTTAAGAAGGGAAGGGTTAATAGGGCAGGATATTTCCCCAATCACGGGGTTCCAATCAAGAAATATCTATCCCGATACTGAAAGGAGAGCATTAATATGATATTTTTTTTTTTTTTTTTTTCCCTGTGGGAAAGAAAGTCCGGCTGCGGTTTTGTCCTGTGGGAAGGAAGTCTAGTTGTGGTTTTTGTCCTGTGGGAAGGAAGTCTGGCTGGGGTTTTTGTCCGTCCATCCCAAAGGTAATGATAACTTTAAAAACAATTGGGTGATAACCCCCCCACCTGTCTCAGGGGTGTTTACAAAGTTCATAATATTTTGTGTTGAAGTGCCTTGGTAACGTCACGGAACATGCACATTTTTTCACATTAGTTGTATTCTTCATCATGGCAGGAGGTATTGTGAGGGATGGGCTAAGGGGTGCACACACACACACACACACACACACACACACACACACACACACACACACACACACACACACACACACACACACTTTCTCTCTCTTACAATTCTCTCTTTCTGTCTATCACTTACAAACTCTCTCACACACACACAAATATTTACACACCCACAAACACCGTGAAAATAATCAGTGGTGGTCTCCTTGACACAAGCGGTGCGGGGCCGTCAAGTGGAGGCCGTCCCCCACCGCCTCAACACCTACCTTGTTGCAAGCCGCTCACCACCACACCACACAAGCACACCGCCAGCACGAGCGATCAACAGCGCCTGGCATGTTTCCACCCTTCAACTCGATAGGATAATTTTATGAAAGCTACGCCAGACGACCGTTTGCCTCCAGTGGTGATCCTTCGCGGTATGAGCAGGAGGGGAGGGGGAGGGGGCATCACCACGTCCCTTGTGCATGTGTAAGTCTATGTATGTATGTATGTATGTATGTATGCTTTTTTATTCCAAATTAGGTCCCCCTGTGCGTCACAATGGAAAAAGATGATCACACACGCAGGCGAGGGGCGTCATTGGTACCAGGAAGGCCCCGATGTTAGTCCCTTACTGCGTCACAGAACAACGTCAAGTCGCAGCACAACTTCCGCCGTCGCTGCCTCTGATACCCCCTCCGTCAACACACCTGCCCGCCAGTGCCCCGCCTCCGCCACCCACACACACACCTGCCTCCCCAATTACATGAACAAACACACGTACACAACACCCGCGCCACAGTACGCCTCCACACGAACCACATTAAAACATACACCCATATACAGAACCACATTATGGACATACACCCACATACAGATCCACATTATGGACATACACCCATATACAGAGATCCACATTATGGACATACACCCACATACAGATCCACATTATGGACATACACCCATATACAGAACCATATTATGGACATACACCCACATACAGAACCACATTTTGGACATACACCCATATACAATAAAAAAGGCTGATTATCTGGGATCCCTTGGAAACCGGGATCCCATTTCTAAATCCCGGTTTTGGAAATCCAGAAAATGTCCATCTAAAAACTGGAATCCCAAACATTCTCTTTGCACGCTGTTAGTCGCCGCAGTAATGACACTATGAGACAATGAGTGACAGACATGGAATAAACACTTGTACGTCTGGCTTCCTGTAGCACCAGTAAAACTACAGGGTATGTCTTCAGTTTTTCCTAATAGAAATACGGCTTTTGACGCTACAGAACACCGAAGTAAGAACCTGGATAATCTTCACCAAGCTCACCTAAGTTGCTATCTCACCAACACAGAGCTAGAGGTGACCTTTTCAAGAGCACTACGACTCTCAAAAGGCTCAGTCAGTTCAAAAATCTGAATTTATTGTACAATTTCTAAGTTACCTTTAAGTTGTTGGGTATATAAAGTGTTCAAGGTTATTTTCTTCAGGTGCTGACGTTTTTAGCCACCCAGGTGAGGAGGAGGAGTGAGAAATAGGTCAGCTGCCCTTCCTTCCTCTGACAATATTTCCCATGTGTAAAACAAGACGCAGTAACACTCAAGGAAAATGAGGAACTGACCTTAACTGCTGTACTGATTTTTGTTATTCATGACTCGCAAAATGTGTAAATGAGCAACAGCTTTTTATGTGTGGACGACAACAAGCATGAGGGTGACGAGACACTGTGGACATCCTGTGGTATGAAACAACTCACTTTGGGCAGCATCGTCGGGATACCGTTTGGATCTTTAAAAAAACATATGTAGTTCTAAAAATATACACCAGAGGACACCACCACCCCCAAAAAGTGCAACTGTCTTGGAAAGTTTGGTTGACAGGTTGACTTTATGAAACAGCAGAATTAAGTCTCAGCCCTTCTCAGATAACTGACGACACAACAACACGACAGGTTCCATCTATTAAACGAATCCACAGAAATGTTTTTGTGATAAAAGCCGACACCAAACAGCAGATACAGTAAATGTAAACAGAGAGAACAAGATGATAAGGTATCGCTCTCTGACAGACTCACCTCATTAAAACTACCACCAATACCTTCATTAAAAGTAGTCATTATAATTCCTATCATTTATTGTGCCGCCACCACCACCAACCTCGACAACATACCCGGTACAGAACAACCACCTATCCCCCGCCCTCACCTCTCACATACCAAACATTTTCACCACCATACTACCACATCAACCACCACCATACCACCACAAACAGCAGCATCCGTGGTGGCAGCTCCTCGCTTAATTCTGGCTCACACGCAAAGCTATTTCTTACTTCTATTTCTGAGTACTAGACACCTCTCTGCCCTAACGTTACTGAGAGGGCCGCTATAAATAAACAATCACCTCCCCCTCCTCACCACCTCCCCCTCCTCACCACCTCCCCCTCCTCACTCCCACCTCCCCTCCTCACTCCCACCTCCACCCCAATTTCTCCTGGCGCATTACGAAGACAGTCACCAGAAGATCCCCAGAATGCGGCCACATCAAGCCCCACTTAGTAATACCCCACACCTAGCACCTAGCAGTGCAGTGCCCCACACCCACCTAGCAGTGCCCCACACCCACCTAGCAGTGCCCCACACCCACCTAGCAGTGCCCCACACCCACCTAGCAGTGCCCCACACCCACCTAGCAGTGCCCCACACAACATCCGAAGTATTAATATTTCTTGTAATACCTACTATATTTACAGTACCTGCTTTTATTGTACCATCAAAACCGTTTTATCGGAAATTATCATGTAAATAAATAAGTAATTACCATTGCAATAAACATAATTGCCAACTAGACATACTCCTTTTCACATATACGTTGAGACATTCTTATATATCTATTTGACAAATTTCATAACCGAATGACAGAACACATATCGAATGACAATCTAAAATAACTGTTCGTTCATGCTAACGGAAATGATTGACATAAGTCATGAAGTTGACAGCCGTGAACAATGAACCAACAGTCTACATATAGTTTGAGAATGTAACAATAGGAAAATGACATACCACCAACAGTTATTTTAGATTGTCATTCGATATGTGTTCTGTCATTCGGTTATGAAATTTGTCAAATAGGTATATAACAATGTCTCAACGTATATGTGAAAAGGAGTAATCCTGACAGCTCTGTCCTCTTGTTCAACCTTATTACTGTACAGCCCATGTTGTACTGCTCCCCCATTATACTTATGTTTTTCAATTCCACTGTAACTTATGCATATAAAAAAAATAATAATAATGAATAAATAAAATTAATAAATATTGAAGTGATAACCGTGGTAACATTATGAGATGTTCTTATTACCACCATGCTATTGTACTATTCCAGATGATACTAAATGTTACATAATACTTCCTTGAGATAAATGTATGGTATATATCAGGTGCCTAAAAGAGAGCTCAGGTTCTCAACTGGTTCAGCCATGTTAATATTGTTATTATTATCCATTCCGTATCTGTATTTTTCTGGCTAAATAAACTGTTTCAATTCAATTCAACTACCAAACAGTCCACTTAATATCAGTACGATTTTCCAGACTGTCTCAATAGTTCCTAACTACAACAGACAAGTTCTTAGTAGGACGAAGGAGAAGACGGTGATGGGAGGACAGGAGTAGGAGGACGGTGGGGGTGAGTGGGAGGACGGTGGGGGGGGAGTAGGAGGACGCGATCAGAAGTAAATATTTGGTGGAGAAACATGGGAGGTGTTTACCGTGAGTCAGCAACAAGGATCAACAGCCAGTGACCAACTCTCTGCACTGGAGGAGGAGGAGGAGGAGGGGATGTCGATAAGAGGAAAGGAAGTAGTAGCAGATAAGGAAGGAAGGAAGGAGGGAGAGATACAGCCATACCGCCACTGTTTACACCATCACAACCACGCTACCACAACCATCACCACCACTACTACCACAACCAACCTAACCAAACACTATTTTGTTGTCACCCCTCCACCTCCATCCGCGGGGGAGGGGTCACTGGCTTTTGTACACATTCAACATTTACAAGAGGTTTCACATGGTGGGGGTTATAATTAAACATTCACTAAAATATTTATCTATTCCACACACACACACACACACACACACACACACACACACACAGTAGCGAATGTTTAGACCAGACCATATGTTAGTTAAGGCGGTAAAAGTTCTTCATCTGGTAGAGAAAATAAAACTCTGCGGTACTGAACACTCATAAGGAATCAAATGTTTATGAGTGCGATGCGCTAAACATTTACGCGAAGGTGCAGAACATTCATACAAAAGCAACAAAACATTGACAGAAGCAATAAACAATCAGTAGGAAGTAAAGAGAAACGTTCAGCAGGAAGCCCACCACCAGACACAAGGCCCAGACGTCACCTCTCTCTCGTTTCGATGTTTATTCTTGTACTAACACTGGCCAGCCACCGCTAAACATCCTGGTTTGTGTTGACTCTCTGTCTCCTGTTAGGTATAGACCAAGTGGTGTGGACACCTCCCGGGTGTTATGAACGTCTTTCAAGTGTTACGGACGCCACCAAGGTGCTACGGACAACACTCACTGTGCTCCCTCCCACTCAGTGTACAACTGCAGTGTCCCGGGGCGTCAGACATGTAGGCGGGGCGCGAGTAAACATGTGTATTATCAGAGGAAATGAGAAATAGCGACTCGTTATCAGCACACAACCACCTGCCCACCAATTCACAGATATGACTATTGGCTCCTCTGACGACACCAAGCTAGTCAGCACTTCATTCACTGAGTCAGTCTTAACTTCACCTTCGGACTTCCTGTTTCACCGTAAGACCTTCAACATCATTGACGAATTCCCTACTTTACCAATTTCCATTTCATCTATCGACTTCCTGTTTCATCATTAAACCTACAGTACTTCACCTACCGTGTACCGGCTGTCACCGCTGAACTCATGCCTCACGCTCACCTGTGGAAAGATAACACAAGTTAGCACATCAACATGATACTTTCGTCATAAACATGTCAATCCTGCGGCAACAATCTGCAGAATCCTCAACTATGGGAAACTAAAAATATGCTAATTAAAAAAAATAAATGGTCTATAATATACTGCACACAGGTGTACAGAAGGTTGGGGTAAAATGAAGATTATTAGAGAGAGTAAGGCACCTTTGTGATGTCTCGCGTGGGGTTAGCGAGGAGGGCGCCCACCATAGCGGTGTAGAGGTGGCTGCTCACGTCCCCAGGAGAGTAGTCGAGGCTGGTTCTCTTGCGGGAGGCGTTCGGGGAAAGGGTGAGGGGACACATGGTCCTTTCCCTGCCGGTGGGGGACAGGGTGCCCACACTCACCCTGCGAGGGGTGTCGCCGCCCGCCAGCCCGACACTAAGCCTTCGACCCATCTCTGCCCCTCGCTCACGGATCTTGTCCAGCATAGACATGGTGGCTGGGTCCTGCTGCTGCGTCGCCAGCACACGCTGTCTCTCTCTTGTGACAAACCGCTCACCACCACACTACAACTACAACTACTAAGGCTATGTTGCTCACAAACACTGTCACATCACTCTTTTACGGTGTTCATCTGTACAAATAATAACGCATTATCTTATGCCACCGACACTTTAACATTACTACACCTCAGCTGCTTGTCAGACATATGGTGAAGGCCGCGAGCCACCAAGATACCCTTAACGGCACCGGTCACTCACACCAACACTGTACAGTTTATAGTGACCACACCTGCAACACCTTCACACATGTACCCCAAACACTACAGCACGAAACATTGCAATTTATTTATCAAACACATTAACCATTCCCTCACACCTCTGCCTGCACACACACGCTCGTATCTGGCCTGTCCCGTCTAGGGTGTAGTGTACTCAGCCCACGTGACGCTGGTCATGGCCGAGGTGCAGATATCATGAGCCCTGGTACCTGTCAACACCTGCCACCCGTCATATCTGACAACCCAGTCTCACACACACACACACAGTACAGTGCAAAGATTGACGATCAACTCACAATTGATATACAAAAGTGGCAATTTTAACTCGAAGGAAAAGCACAAAAACACAGTAATACTGAGTATGGCTGGACCTGACCTCACGGCTTCACCTGACCTAACCTGAAGGATGGAGCACACCTGCATTGCCCCAAGCTACTGTCCTGGCCATGTGGCCACACCCGCCCAACCCGCTCCAGTCCAAACGAGCACGAACTGATTGCTACAAGAACAGCACAGTCCCAACCATTGTAAAAATTAATAACACCTAATTATTATATATCATATTTGTATCACTTATGTTACTTGTACATCATTTGTAAATCAAGAGACCCATTCCCCAATTATATAATTGTATATTTTCAGCCTTCCGGCTGCCATGCTTTTTCAATAAACCGTTAATTATTATTATTATTATTATTATTATTATTATTACACACACTTATTTCACCGCACATACTTTGTTATCCACCATAAACAACCCCAAAGACCCCTTGCGGTAAAACAAGGCAGTTTATTGTTGACGTAAAGAGCTGATAACGTATCAACATATTGGATCCCCGCGTGACCATGTGACTACACACACTGTCAACAAACAATGGCCCACCACCTGCTACCAGCGTGGCTCACATCAATCAATACTTTTAATTGTGTGCAGTAAAAATACTTCTTGTGTAAACATTATAGCAAAACATTTACGGAGTCGAACACGTGACTGGTGATGCCCAGTACAGGTGTGTGATGTTCCCGGTACAGGTGTATACAATTCCCTAGTATAAGTGTGGTAGTCCCGGTATGGGTGTATGCTACCTACAGTAGAGGTGTGTGGTGCACCCGCCCCCAGTACAAGTGTTGCAGTTTCCAGCATAAGTACACAGGAGCTTTGGTAAAACTGCAGCACCACCAGTACAGAAAAATAATATTCCTGGTACATCTGTAATGGTCCCGGTACATAGCCATGGTCTTAACGCAGGTGTACGCTGTTCCCGCCGTACACATAGGAGCTCGGTATAAGTTTGCACAGTTACAAAAGTTTGAACAACGTGGGTGCAAGTGCAGTGTCCGTGGCAAAAGGTGTCAGCCCCAGTACAAGTGCTCTGGCCCCGGTATAGAACCATACTGCAGTTAGTACAAATGGTTCTCCAGGTATAGGTGTTTCATCCATCCCCAGTACAGGTGTTCGAGTCCCAGTTCAAAACTTCCAGCCGCTGTGAAAACGTCAGAGTCTCCCGATACTAAACTTAGCATCTTCTGGTACAAACATTCAAACCCCGGCACAATAATACCATTCCCGGTACCAAAGCTTATTTCTGCCTGTAGAAATATAGTCGGTCTGCCGTTTGAGGCGGTCGAGAACGGCCGGTAGAGGGGGTCGAGGACGGCCGGTAGAGACAGTCGAGAACGGCCGGTAGAGGCGGTCGAGGACGGCCGGTAGAGGCGGTCGAGGACTACCGGTCGAGGTCTGCCGGTAGAGGCGGTCGAGGTCTGCCGGTGGAGGTGGTCGAGGACTGCCGGTAGAAGCGGTCGAGGTCTGCCGGTAGAGGCGGTCGAGTTCTGCTCGTAGAGGCGGTGGAGGTCTGCCGGTAGAGGCGGTGGAGGTCTGCCAGTAGAGGCGGTGGAGGACTGCCGGTAAAGGCGGTGGAGGTCTGCCAGTAGAGGCGGTCGAAGTCTGCCAGTAGAGGCGGTCGAGGTCTGCCGGTAGAGGCGGAGACAGCACGGGAAGGATCACCGGCATAATTCCATGGTCGACCTGTCGCCTTTAACCGCCTAGAGGAGCAGAAGGTCGAGGCACAACCAATCAATACCGCTTAGTGCGTCTGTCCCTGCCCATGGTGCTACCACAACTACCACACACACACCACTACCACAACTACTACACACACACCGCTACCACAACTACTACACGCATCACTACCACAACTACCAGACACAACACTACCACAATTACCAGACACACCACTACCACACGCAGCACTACCACAACTACCACACACGCACAACTACCACAACGCCAGACACAACACACACAATTACCAGACACACCATTACCACACGCATCACTACCACAACTACCACACACACACACCACTACCACAACTACCAGACACAACACTACCACAATACCAGACACCCTATCACACACGCATCACTACCACAAATACCACACACGCAGCACTACCACAACTACCACACACGCACAACTACCACACACGCACCACTACCACAACTACCACAGCTGTCACACCCACCACCACACCACACGCGCATCACCACCACCTCTTGCCACAAGTTACATTCGCACCACCGTACTACTGCTGCATGATGGTGTTGTACACAGGCAACAGGTGGTAGTGGTGTACAACTAACGATGTACAACAAGTGCCTGTGTAGTAACTGGTGGTGGTATACAGTAGGTGTGTAGTAACTGGTGGTGGTATACAGTAGGTGTGTAGTAACTGGTCGTGGTATACAGCAGGTGTGTAGTAACTGGTGGTGGTATACAGCAGGTGTGTAGTAACTGGTGGTGGCATACAGCAGGTGTGTAGTAACTGGTGGTGGTATTCAGCAGGTGTGTAGTAACTGGTGGTGGTGTACAGTAGGTCACTAAATCTTCATCAAATTAATTACATCACGGGGGGCCACAACGAAGTGCTCCTTCACGTGGCGATGGGGAGGGGCGAGGCTGGGGTGTCAGGTGGCAGGAGGACAGCCACGTGCACCGCCAAGCCTCTGGTGTGGCCTGGGGGAGGTGTGGTAGAGTCTATAGGAGGCGTGGTAGTGGTGGAGGCTGGGGAAGGTGTGGTAGTGGTGGAGACTGAGGGAGGCGTGGTAGTGGGGAAGGCGTGGTAGTGGTGGAGGCTGGGGGAGGCTAGGGAAGGCGTGGTGGAGGGCGGGGTCGTGCTATATCTCAACTGGTGTACACTCGCCTTCCCTGGAGTGTTACTTGACCGCTGCCTCTTGACGTGGAGAGACCGTGCTATTATAGCCTTCGCGAGGCTGTACCTTTTGGCTTGACCTAAACCAACACTTACCCTTTACTCCACTCCTCCAGCTACAGATTAACAGCCACAACTAATGTGTGAAATCAGTCAGTCTGTCACGTCGCGTCATGACACTGTATAAGGTTCAGGAAGCTCATCAGCTGACATAGTAAACTCTTTATTGTTTAAAAAAATTTTCTTGGGGTGAGTGACTGAGGTAAGTATCCTTCCCTGAACTACGTATCATTATTACACTGTTAATAGCTCCCTCAAGGGGCAGACAATAATATATAACAATATCTTTCATTGGTGGATATAAAGCAGGTTAAGAGTGAGAGGGTGTGTTCGGTAGGTGGAGGGTGTGTTCGGTAGGTGGAGGGTGTGTTCGGTAGGTGGAGTCTATGAAAGCATTACGAGGAATTACTGTTATGTATCATTACTATTTGGTGACAATCCCAAGATTAATATTGTTGTGGGTGACATATAATACACCCGCTGTGACCCCTGGTGGGAGACTTCTCTACCTCCACCCACTGACCTACTGATCTAACAGGGAACACAGTCTTGTCCTTCCACCATCACGACCCTTGTTAAAGCTATACACACGCCCCTCCCGCCACCTGTTGAACACAAGGGCTGGGACATATGGTGGAAGGCGGGGCAAGTGAGCGTAGTGGTGGTTGCACGGCAGGTAAGGTGGTGTCAGGTAGCTAAGATGAGGTGGGTGTAGGTAACAAGTTGTGTGTAGGCGAGGTGGCCAGTGAGAGCTCTGGCACTTTCCTCAAACCAGCATCTCTTTCTACTATGATTTGTGTGGGTGTAATATGTATGTATGTATGTATGTATGTATGTATGTATGTATGTATGTATGTATGTGTGTATGTATGTATGTATGTATGTGTGTGTGTGTGTGTGTGTACAGTAACAACCATACACAAAGAATTATATGGTGAAAGTAGGGCGAGTGTAGAGGAGGTGTGGTGGATGTAGGGAGAGGGGACGGCAACAGGTGGTGGGTGGCCCCGCTGACTCACCTGCCTGTCCTCCTTCACCCCGACCCTAACTCCCACACCCCCCCCCCTTCCACACACACTGCCACGCGCTGCCCACCGTGTGCACGCTGCCACACGCAACACTGTGTATCTAAACAACATAAACACCAATGATGGGTTATTTTTGCCTCCTTTGTCAACAGCTTCCTACACCGAGGAGCCATTAACCCACCTGTCCTCACCTGGTGTATAAAATATGACCATGTATAAGACACCCATTAAGGGTCAAATTAACTACACAGATCTCAAAGTTATGTATAATAATGTTAAGGTAAGTGAGGTTCAGTCAGTTTGAAATGATTTAAGTAAGGCAGGGACAGTACAATATATGACTCCTCTTTCTGAAGTCGAAGAATGAACACCGTACACTGTTGTCACCAATACGGAACACTTCAATCCACCTTTAGTTGTTAATACCATTATTAACAGGAGTTAATACGTGAATTCTTACGGTAAATTGAGTATTTGATAACTAGGATGAGCTGAGTAAGAGAACACAAGTCTCAATAGACAGCCAAGTCGACATGTTGATTCCTCAACTATAACAGTGAGATTAAATTCCCTTAATTAAAACAAAGTGTTGTCAAAAGACAAACAAACTTGCCTGCACTGTTTAGTGCCGACAACAATGACTGGGGTATGGTACACCCTCGCCAGACACTCCATTATACACCAGCTAAAAACTAGTTTGAGATGGCGAGAGACAAGTTCCTCCCAGCTACTGTCACGCGTGAAGCTACACCCGGAAGGTGTGTCATCCCTCTTACACCACAGCAGCTTCCACTCACCCTTCTCCACCGCCTCCTTATACCATCACTCCCCTACTCCTCCTCCTTATACCATCACCCCCCTACTCCTCCTCCTTATACCATCACCCCCCTACTCCTACACTACCATGAGCGCCCTTCTCCTGCCATGTCCCCATCTTCCTCCCACATCACCACCCTCAACACTACCGCTGCCTTTCCCTGCGTCTCTCACACCACTCTTATCATCCTCCCACATAATTATACCACCCCCCTCCTCCTCCTCCTCCTACATCATCTGCACCACCCATCTCCAACACCATCCCCCCCCCTCACACCACCACTACACCATCCTCACAGAGCACCACACCACCACACTGTTACATTACTTACCACTTACGGCAAAAAAAAAAGAAGTGCATCAGTCCTTCACTTTATAAATGTATCAAGGACTCCAAACATTAAGTGAGGACATAAGAATCCCGTAACAAGAACGACCGCATCCTGACGTGAGACAAACGCCCGCCCTGAAGAATGCTTTGGGGGGGTAATATTCTTATCTATAATACTGTGGTAATTACATCAGTGACCTTTCGTATTAGATTATGACTTGTGGTATCTTTATGGGGGTTTATTCATGAGACAAAGGGAACACGTCGCTCTAATAGTGTATACAGGAAGACACAAACAGACAGAAGGCGAGGGACTGTTTTATCGTTCTTGTCGACGATAAAACCAGGCGATGCCTTGAGGACTCAGAATGCAAACACCATCATGGAATACCAAAAAAACACCCAAGCCCTGATTAAAAAAAATGCACGGTTAAGTATTTTCTTTTCAGATTGAGCCATACATCCATACATTTCATACAAGTGTGATTAACATTCTCAGGTAATAAAAAAAAGTTAAACCGATGTACAGACGCAGTGCCAAAGAGGGTCAAAATTAATGTGTGGGTGACGCCATGGTCCACAGTGCATCACGCCGAGTCTCAGGCGGTCACGCTTGTTCTAGATTAGTTTATGGCGCTAATGACGGTGATCCTGCCCCGCTGCCTGCCCTCACACCTGCCATCATGTCCTCATCACACAACTGTCGTCATGTCCTCCTCACACACCAGCCCTCACGTCCTCCTCACACACCTGTCCTCCTCACACCTGGACACAGTCTTAATATATCAACTATCTTGCCATTAGAGATAAAGTTCTATGCCATTCACATACAGTGCGCTTGGTCCTGTCCCTAAAAGGTTCTATCTTCTCGAGTGAATACCGCCAGAGGTACTTACATCAAAACTTTACCTAACAGTTACACCATCTTATAATCCAGTGATCTTGTTACTTGCTCCGAATACATGTTTTACTTGATACATTTCATCATGGTGGACTACTTTCGATTTCAATTTCATCAACAAGTTTTTATCTTGATTACAGCTTTAATGGTTGTTTGACAGACCATGATATGTTATCAAAAGTGTCTTTATTAGACGCGTGTTTGGCTAAGGCATCAACTCTGTCAAGTTCACTAAGGCCTATGTGAGAGGGAATGCACAGCAGCTTGATTTTGACACCCTCGTCAACAAGGCAGGCATATTTGTGTCTGGCTTCAGTGACAAGTGCGTGACAACTTTAGTTAAGGGTGTCAAGGGCAAATAGTGAGGATAATGAGTCAGTGATGATGAGGCTGTCTGTGGTAGTGATTTCAACAAGTTTTATAGCTGTGAGTAGGGCAACTAATTTTGTCTGTAGAGTGGGTGCCCAGTTATTGATTGCAGCAGCTCCTCTCTCTCTTATATTATCATTAGGTTGGGTCACACTGACAGCACTTCCTTCCCTCCTTCAAGCAGTGTTAAGTGAGCCCAACAGTGTAGACGATGTGTTCTATTTTTAGCCTGTAGGTTATATTTGTGTTCAAGAGCTCTCACTTTAACGGTGTGTTGGAGATAAGGAGTTTGTGTAATGAGTCATTTGGGCGGGTACGTGGGTGTTGTAATGTAGAAGGGAACTGTCCATTAGGGTGGCAGGAAGTGCTGTTGTGTCTCAGATTTATATAGGTTGCCCAGTCCAAACATCCTCACGTGTGTAGCTATAGTTTGGATCCATTTAATTCATCAGTTCCATAACTCATTATTCTAGTAGTTTTATGGACACGATGTTGTCAGGATCGACACATCTGTACACCTGCCCGTCATCCAGGACCCCTGTGATACACTTGTGCATATATTCAATAACCTTTACTCAAGAGAAGCGTTTTAACTGTATCTGTCTCAGTGACCGCACCTGTGAAGAGGCAAGTGTGTCTGTGTGTCAGGGCGTAAGTAAACACAGGAGAGGATTCTCCCCCCAGACCTGACGGCTTTAATGAAATGTTGTGTCCATCATGCGGGAGAAAAAAATTCTGCGATTTTTCGTTTTTTTTTCCGCCTGGAGAATGTTACTGAACTAAATATGGCTACAACAGTTATTTTTATCTACCACCAGCTACTGGCACTTGGTCAGGCCTGCCCCTCCCTCTACTGAACACCTGCACAACTGCCTACTGACCTCCAACACCCTAAACACCTGTGATACACTAACCCATCGAGGTCTGCCTACACACACACACCTTTACACTTGTCCGCGGTGCTGTCAGACCAGTTTGGACTATGATAAATAGCACAGGTGATACTAGCGGATGTTGCGGACACCAACTTTAAGCCAAGGTCATAAAACACTCCTCTACCGGTAATAACAGCGGCCCGTCCAAGTCTTCCTGACCAAGTAATGACGCGCTTTACGGCACCTACTGTACGCGACGGAAATTCGCCAGGTTGAAGATAAGATTGTGAGTTATATGACACCTGACAGAGCTTCAAGTTAACATTATCCAACACCTGCGAGAGCTTCGTGTTAACATTATCCAACACCTGAGAGAGCTTCGTGTTAACATTATCCAACACCTGAGAGAGCTTCGTGTTAACATTATCCAACACCTGAGAGCTTCGTGTTAACATTATCCAACATAGGCCAGAGCTTCAAGTTAATATTATCCAACACCTGAGAGCTTCGTGTTAACATTATCCAACATAGGCCAGAGCTTCAAGTTAATATTATCCAACACCCGACAGAGCTTCGTGTTAACATTATCCAACATAGGCCAGAGCTTCAAGTTAATATTATCCAACACCTGACAGAGCTTCAAGTTAACATTATCCAACACTTGAGAGAGCTTCGTGTTAACATTATCCAACATCGGCCAGAGCTTGCTATTATCCAACACTGACAGAGCTTCAAGTTAATATTATCCAACACCTGAGAGCTTTCTGTGTTAACATTATCCAGCAGCCACAGCCTCAAGTTAAGATTATCCAACACCCGACAGAGCTTCTGCTAACATTATCCAACACCTGACAGAGCTTCGTGTTAACATTATCCAACATAGGCCAGAGTTTCAAGTTAAGATTATCCAACACCCGACAGAGCCTGCTAACATTATCCAACATAGGCCAGAGCTTCTGCTAATATTATCCAACACCTGACAGAGCCTGCTATTATTATCCAACACCTGACAGAGCCTGCTAACATTATCCAACACCTGACAGAGCTTCTGCTAATATTATCCAACACCTTATTGTAGAGCTTTAAGTTAACATTATCCAACACTCTGACAGAGTTTCAAGTTAACATTATCCAACACCTGACAGAGCTTTAAGTTAACATTATCCAACACCTGACAGAGCTTCAAGTTAACATTATCCAACACCCGACAGAGCTTCAAGTTAACATTATCCAACACCTGACAGAGCTTCATGTTAACATTATCCAACACCTGACAGAGCTTTAAGTTAACATTATCCAACACCTGACAGAGCTTCAAGTTAACATTATCCAACACCTGACAGAGCTTCAAGTTAACATTATCCAACACCTGACAGAGCTTCTAGTTAACATTATCCAACACCTGACAGCTTCAAGTTAACATTATCCAACACCTGACAGACCTTTAAGTTAACATTATCCAACACATGACAGAGCTTCAAGTTAACATTACCCAACACCCAACAGAGTTTCAAGTTAACATTATCCAACACCTGACAGACCTTTAAGTTAACATTATCCAACACCTGACAGAGCTTCAAGTTAACATTACCCAACACCCGACAGCTTCAAGTTAACATTATCCAACACCCAACAGAGCTTCAAGTTAACATTATCCAACACCTGACAGAAACCACACAAAACATAACAATTACACTATTCACAAGGTAACTCTGCTTGTCACGGACGCTTTGCATTTCTCTCCTGTCGTCACTCTGGCTAAACTAAACTGGTTTGGCCATTTCCTGATAGAGAATCAATTTATCTGACTTTCCCCAGTAATGAAACCTGATATATATATATATATATATATATATATATATATATATATATATATATATATATATATATATATATATATATATATATATATATATATATATATATATATATAATTTTTGTATTCATTATAAGTTATGAGTCTTCTTTACCATGTATTAGGAAAATAAACTTTGAAATTCATGAAGGTTTGAGAGAATATTGGTGTTTTATTGCCCTTAGAAATCAAAATATTAGTCACTTAAGCTCTTGTTATTTTTTTCCTGCACGTTATTTTTTATGTATAAATAGATAAGAATAGTCATAATTATTATAACCATGAATACTCTATAAAACAAAACAAAATAATAAAATTACTTCTATATATGGTTGTTATTTACGCTAGTGATTTTGGGGTTCGGAGGTTTAGGGTTCGGGGATTCGGGGTTCGGAAGTACAGTACGGGGATCGGAGGATGGGGGATTGGAGGCTCGGGGAACGGAGGTTCGGAGGTATGGGGTTTGGAGGTTCGGGGTCCAGAAGTTCAGAGTTCGGAATTCAGAATTTCGGAGGTTCAGGGCTCGAGTTCCGAGGTTCGAAGTTCAGAAGTTCGGAGGTTCGTTCGTGGGTTTACCTGACGACTGGATATGTGAGCATCGCGAGCAGATATAAAGGCGCGGTTGTGTTACGTTCATTGACCCAAAAGCGAAAAGATCAGACCAGATGACGAGGGAGCAGTCGCCTGGGTAGTGACGAACTCAAAAAAAGAACAAAAAAATCAGTGGTATCGTGACCTGAATCAAGTCATTACGGAGGAGATGCACCACGTACTGATTAACACGGACGGTGCATACTCGTGTAGTGATCCACGAACAGTGTACACCAGATCGACTAACTTGACGCATTATCCCCTGACATTGCAAAACCAGGGTCAATGATGACGTACGTACATAAGTGACCCACGAACTCAAGTACAGACAGTCGTGGCGTGACCACATATGGAGACAGACGTGCCCATAGGTGCTTTTGACTTCCCGATCGTCCCACAAAGGTCCCCTCAGCCGGCAAGTTTCTGCCATCATGGGGGGTCGACATAAACGTCCCAGAAGAGGCTCTCTCATAGACGCAGACATCTCTGATACGGTTGCCATCGCCAACTCGCCTGGTCATACTGAATCCAACACCCTTCAAGAGTCAGACCCCAGTGATTATGACAGTGACGGTAATGTTTCTATGGGAAACACTAGCCGGAGTAGAAACATCAATGCCACGGACCCTATCACCCTGCCCTCTGCCAACCAGCCAAGTAAGCTGAATCTGCACTTCCCCAAGGACTCATTGAAAACCGGCGAGGATCGGTTTAATTGGATGATGAAGTATTGCAGACAACACGGTCTCAACATTCAATTCCGACAAGGTAAGAACCTGAACTTTATCAAGTGTCAGACTCCTGAGATCTATGAAACACTTAGTACTGTTGGCTTTGATGGGGTTGCCCTGGTGCCCCCCCCCCCAGTAGACGTTGATGAATGTTGCAATTTTCTAGTGAAAAGATTCCCCTATATGCTGACATCGAAGATGCGCATGACTTTAATTCTAGTATACTCAGTATACATCGACATTACCGGGGGAACACCCCACAAGCTGTTGTCATTGTAAAGTGGAAGGGAGGGGAATGCCCAACCACTGTGGAGGCCCATCCAAGTCTCCCTCCACTTTATGCAGAACCCCGGGCCTGCATTTTGTGTTATCTGTTCTCATTGAGGTCACACCATCACCGCCTGCTGCCGATGTGATCGTCCCAGATGTCGCTTCTGTTCACGTACGTAACCATAACTCCACAGCCTGTGCCCAGAAAATCAAAGACCACCTTAATGAGGGGTGGTGTGGGCTATGTGGTTGATCCCAGGTGTTGTAACTGTGGCGGCCTGCACAATGCTGACTCACGGCAATGCCCCAATGGCCCGTCTGTCCCAGTGCCCTCTGTTGCCACCCAGTCACTCCTCTTGTCTGGTTTGACACAAGCTGGTAGTCCCCCTGTGAGCCCCCCCTGCACATGGCCTACTCCACCGCCGGCGGCCTTCACTACTGGTGTAGTGCCTACCAGGCCTGCCCTGGTGTGTCCTGCTGCCCCCGAGCGAAGTCCTGCCTCATCTTCACGACACTTGGTGCCTCAACCTGTCCACCCACCACAAGCCGCGCCCGCTCCTGTGTCTGTGCTGCCTCCACCAGGGCTACCTATTGGACCAGAGGACACCACCCCCGGCTACCCTTACCCCACCGGCATGTAGACGCACACGCCATCACAATCACACTAAAAGGTGTGTCCCTCAATATTGTCAATGCCTGTGTGCCTCCCTCCACCCCTACTGTACCTGCCCCACCACACCACATCACCTCCACCCCCACTGTATTTCACCACGCCTAGTACATTAGCAACCCTGAGCCTGGCCGCACTGTTTGTAAACTTTGTGGTCAACCCGGCTCTCACACCCTCTCTCACTACATCTTCACTTGCCCCATGACCACCTCCTACAAGTCTCCAGACATTACCAACACCTCGCCCCTCCCTGACCTGATATCCCTCCTCCTAGTCACAGGCCTGGCACTTGACATTATTAGGGACCTGCCACGCTTTGCCATAAACAGATAAATTGTACCAGGAATTTTCCCCAACACAATCATCATTTTGGGGGGCACCCCTACATTTGTGTAAGGTGAAGCGCAGAAGCGTTTACAGCGCCTAACAGGGAAGCATGCTAAGTTCATGTTTGCCTTATGTCTCATGAGGTAAGGGCGTAGAAGCCTGAAGAGTCAAGGGCGTAGAAGCCTGAAGAGTCAAGGGCATAGAAGCCTGAAGAGTCAATGGTTTATGTCTAAGCAAGTTATTGGAAGCTCCGACAATTTGTCCCTGAATACGAATTCGTAACTTTCGATTTACAGCAGGTACCTACTTTGCTGCTAGGTGAACAGGGACCAAGGGGACACATCATTCTGTCACTTTATGTAACTGGCTGACAAAACCCATGACCCTTCAGGCTTTTACGCCCTTAATGCAGGAGTCATAAAGGCAAGCATGAACTCCGCATGCTTCCCAGATGGGCGCTGTAAACGCTTCTGCGCTTCACCTTGCACAGGATGTAAGGGGGTGCCCAGTAAACTAGCCCCCTCGGGGGCAATCTAATCTAAAATCAAGCATAGACAGGCTGACAGACAGACAGCCACGAAAGAATTGACCAATTATACCTAGGGCTGATAGGGGGAGGAGGGGGGGGATTTGACACACCTGAAGATGAAAGGTTCGCTGCCTCACCACCTACAAGTGACCGGGACACACACACACACACACCGAGTTATTTCGACTGTGGGCGATGACGTGAATATAAACATAATTACGGATTAGTTAAAATACTTTATATCTATATCTACGGACGTTAACGGTGTACACTATATCCACAAGCACCACCAATGAAGGCCACATGCCCCTAAATCGGTACTGGTCAACCACGGTCTGTGATATATAATTAGTTACTTATTCTGATAACCGAGGGTCACGTCAAAGCCCCCATTTCTGGCCACACTTACTAAACTTCTGGCCATCTTTCCTGGCCACACTCACAAACAGGGGCACGTAAAATTTCATCACTCCTGGCCACACTCAAACGGTGCACGTAAAGTTATCACTCCTGGCCACACTAAGAAACGGTGCACGTAAAGTCACCACTCCTGGGCACACTAAGAAACGGTGCACGTAAAAGACACACTTTAGAAATGGTGCACGTAAAGTCATCACTCCCGGCCACACTTAGAAACGGGGCAGGTAAAGTTATCACCCTGGACACTTAGAAACGGTGCAGTCCGTAAAGTTCCGTAAAGTCATCACTCCTGGCCACACTTAGAAACGGGGCACGTAGTTATCACTCCTGGCCACACTTAGAAACGCAGTGCACGTAAAGTCACACTCCTGGCCACACTTAGAAACGGGGCACGTAAGTCACCCTTGGCACACTTAGAAACGGCACGCAACTCCTGGCCACACTTAGAAACGGGGCACGTAAATATCACTCCTGGACACTTAAAAACGGTGCACGTAAAGGCCGTAGAAGTCATCACTCCTGGCCACACTTAGAAACGGTGCACGTAAATTCATCACTCCTGGCCACACTTAGAAACGGGGCACGTGAAGTCATCACTCCTGGCCACACTTAGAAACGGTGCACGTAAAGTCATCACTCCTGGCCACACTTAGAAACGGGGCACGTAAAGTCATCACTCCTGGCCACACTTAGAAACGGGGCACATAAAGTCATCACTCCTGGCCACACTTAGAAACGGGGCACGTAAAGTCATCACTCCTGGCCACACTTAGAAACAAGACACGTAAGAGCTACCATCATTCGCCACACTTACTAAAGGAGCAACTGGAGATCAGACACTTACTACGATATCAGTGCACATCCTGTCCTAATTGAGTGGTGTAGCCACATATTACACTAACTATGAGATGGGACGCACATTAAGGCTCACCGCACCACGATAAGGCCGCGTATAAAAATAAATAAATTAAGCCATTATAACGAAATTTCAAGAAGGACGTAATTCTTACCGTAGGATTTTATTTTCACAATCCTTAAAAACGCAAAAAGTATATAAAAAAAACGGATTTTTAGTTTTATCTCACGAGATAAATAAAAGACATTTCCAAACACGATAAAAAATAAAATATATGAGCAAAAAATTCCGTTTAATGGTCAACGCAGATATAACTTTCTTAGCTGGAGGGAATAATATCAATCCAATGGCGTGTTTTTTTGTAGTTGCGTTTATTTTTTATTAATTTTATTTTTTTGAGCTCGCGGCGTCTGTCTGAGAAGGAAACAACAACTTTTGTTACAAAGCCCAAAGTATATAATTAAGAAACTACATATTTAACCTGACCTCGCCGGGATATGTTTACAAAACTGATGCAAGTGTGATAAGTAAACCGCTACTTACACACACACACACACCGACGTTTCACTAATTAGCGTATAATTAAATACAGATAAAGAGTAAGAAAAAATCATTATCATAAATATATTCAAGTTCGTTTAATAGAGGTGAGTTAGGGCTGGTGATGACAGGTGTCCTATGATAATACTAGGTTAGGTCTGGTCAGGTTTAATAAGACTGCGTAGGTCAAGGATCTAACCCAGGTGTTCTGATCTTTAAATGGGTATATTACTGTTCCTATTACTTATGACTATTACTTATTAGTGTCTTGTAGTTAACATGTATGTCACTTTTATACTTAGTGGAGAGATGAAGAGGAGCGAGGCAGACACACACACACTTAATACACCGTCACGGTTGACCACACTTATAAACACAGAGAGAGTTGAAACACGCGACACAGCTTGCCTGGGGTGGTGCCACTCACTGACAACCTGCACCACTGAGGGCCACACATAAATACGGCCAGTTGTAGATATGCACTATTGGCCACTGTTGGAAACACGGCGTTGGCCACACAAACGACTTGTGCCGGTGTCAACCATGTTAATATGCACCAAGTTTTACCCACACTCAGACACGTTAACGATCACTACCAGTCCTCACTTGTAAAACCGAGTCACTGTTGGTTCATATGTGTCACTAACATTGTTTTTACACCATCACTTATCCCCGAAGGACAATACTTCAAGTTTTCCACTCAATTGAGCGTTTCTTGAGAACGTCACACTTAATTGTTCTTATTCAACACAACATTCGTCTTTCAGAGTAATATTTAATCTATCAGTTGAAAGGCGACGAAATCTCGGGTCATATGGCGGGTCAAGCCGAGGTGACCCATGAGAGGTGAGAGAGCCTACGGCGGCGAGAAACGGGAGGGAGGAAGATAGGAGCGCGCGACACTCACTCCTCACCTTACAGCACACCAACACACACTGCCGCCCTCACTCACACAACCCTAGCCTCAGAACGCGCGCTACACCCAGCCCTTATCCAACCAAACATCACCAACACCTTACCAAAAACACAACACTCTCTCCTCTCCACATTCTTCTCGCGAATACAACTCACACTGTATCTTACTCGACAGATAAAGAATCACTACAGTAGTTCACTGGTGAAGGAACTGGTAAGGTAAACAGCGGCCTGGACCTGAGTTGCCACCACGACAGAGGAGACAGCTCGTCAGCTCACTCTTGACTCCACGACCTTCAAAACTCCCTCTGATATTGACCTAACCATTTGTCTCAGTTCTTGTATAACGACTGTTTCTACACTCTGACACATCCTGTAGGCCTAGGGTCGACGCTCAGCTCCCTAACACCAACACAAAGTGCTCAGCCGAAAACATGTGCATAGCTGTTGCCATATGTGGGGCACTAACTTCTCTGACCTTGATAACCCTGCAGTGCCACGCCGACACCTCGCCTTCAACCTTTTTAATTCCCCTTCCCACTTAGTGCCACACAACACCCAACCCAGCCTCAATAACTCTTGTGTCAAGTGATCCTCTATACCTGGAAATTTAAAACCATCTAACAAGGCAATTTAATAAGTGACACATTCATGTTGACTAAAAATGGCGTCATCAAACTACAACTCTAATGTTACCAGGGGAGGCTCTTTATCTTCACCTGAGGACAATATTCACCTTACGAATCTTTGAGAACTTGAGCTCTTACTTATTGTCTCCCAATCAATCAATCACTTAAATCTCTCTCTCTTGCTTGCCCACTCTCTCACAACTATGAATCTAGAGTTTTTTTTTAGATTGCCCCGGAGGGAGCTAGTTTATTGGGCACCCCCTTACATCCTGTGCAAGGTACAGCACTGAAGCGTTTACAGTGCCCATCTGGGAAGCAGAATCTCAGGTGCGCAATTACCATAAGTGTCATCATAGGTCAAGTAGTTGACCTATTTCAGAGAGGATGAAAGTCAGTACTCGTGATTATCTGTGAACAAGATGGCAGAGTGTGGGGTTATGTGCCCATACCTGTAGACACACACCTGTAGCACCGGAGGAAGGAAGGAAGGAAGGAAGGAAGGAAGGAAGGAAGGAAGGAAGGAAGGAAGGAAGGAAGGAAGGACACAGCCTTGCTACAACTTATACAGTGCCTCCCCCTCCCCTCTTGCTCTCTCTCACCTCAACCTCTTGCCCTCCTTCCTTCTTTCCCTCCCACCCTTCAACCTCTTTCCCTCCCTCCCTCCTCTCAACCTCTTCAAAAGCTGCTCATCCTTCCCTTCGACCTCTTGCCCCTCCCTCACCTCAACCTCTTGCCCTCCCCTCCCTCCTAACCCACTTACAAACCACCACCTCTGGCCTCTCCTCATCCTAGCAATCTCCTGTACACCATCATCTCCTCCCTCTCTCTCTCCACCCCCTCTCCCTCCACACCTGGTCTCTCCTCCTCCTTGTAATCTCCTTCACCATAACCACGTCATATAATCTACCCTCAACCTCCTTCCTCTAACTACCTGTAAACTTCCCTCACCTCACGATGTCATCAAACCACAAAAGGTAAACAGGAGGATAAAACTTTTTCTTCCCCGCTTTTTTTTTGTTTACAGTTATCACCTAAAAGTGATTCCTATTATAAAATACTAAATGACACTAAGTAATAAGTTAGGTTAGGGTTAAGTAAGATTAGTTATGCAAGATTAGGTTTGGTTAGACAAGGCAATATTTAAGAAAGGGCAATATAGGTTAAGTAGGGCAATGCTGGGTGAGGTGAGGTTAGGTTAGACTAAGTTAGGTTAGGAGTCTTTCTAATCAATGAATCTTACGGTTTAATTATCCTCAAGAAACATTTACACAAGCCATAAGTGAGGGCGTCAAGTGAGCTGTGGTGGGGGACGGATTGTTTTCATTCTTCCTGAACTGATTCACACATTCTATTGCCTCATTCTGTTTATTTTGCGGCAAGAGTTTGTTTATATTTACAGTATTTCCTTTCTTTATCATTAATTTTCCTGACCCTCACCACCAACCCACTCCCCCATTTTCCTGACAATCACCACCAACCCACTCCCCCATTTTCTTGACCCTCACCACCAACCCACTCCCCCATTTTCCTGACCTCACCACCAACCCACTCCCCATTTTCTTGACCCTCACCACCAACCCACTCCCCATTTTCTTGACTCCAACCCCATTTACTGACCCTCACCACCAACCCACCCCATTTTCCTGACCCTCACCACCAACCCACTCCCCCATTTTCCTGACAATCACCACCAGCCCCCAGGCCTTCAGTGTTCATCTTTCGAAACAGTCAGACTTAACCTAACCAAACCAATGAATATCCCAGTAACATCGGACAACTCACATACCACACTGCTTAACCATGATCCCAGTTCCTCTTTTTACCCATAATTACACCATGGCCCGGGATCGAACCCAAGTCCCTTTACCTGCGAGGCGAGAATATATCAATTCCATCAAGCCACAAGCGCCCATAACCCAAAGAGTAGATTCTGATAAGTGTACTGGGTGGTGGTGGTGTGCCTGGCTGCTTGGTGTCCCCGCTATCTGGGTGTCTTGCGGTACACCTACACCCCCTCCCTCACTACACCTACTCCTTCTGTGAGTATACCAACCCAATACTAACACAACCACAGAAAAGTTAAGTCAATCCTCAATTTCTTCAACTAACCTAACCTAACATTTTTGCTTATCATTAAAGGTCAAGAAACAACTAACGACTGTCCTGAGGCAAGGTGTCCT
Source organism: Homarus americanus (assembly GCF_018991925.1). NCBI lineage: Eukaryota > Metazoa > Arthropoda > Malacostraca > Decapoda > Nephropidae > Homarus > Homarus americanus. The sequence continues at coordinate 1,571,815 of NW_024731852.1, read as the reverse complement.
GGTGCAGAGTTCTCTAATATCTTTAAATTACCCAGATTTTTCTTCTTCTTGAACTCGGGACGAAAATATATCAAATTGTGGGGGAATCTCAGCGCAATTTGGGTATCATCATTTTAGCCACAACTACGAGCCTCACTTAATGCGCCGGGTGGGTGGGTGGGTGGGTGGGTGGGTAGGTAGGTAGGTCGGGGGAAACATCGCGCGAACCTTGACACTGTGACCAACAATCCTTGTCTGAGTGTAGGTTCATCACGCTTTTCCTTATTCACAAGACAAGAACAACAGATAATTGAGGTAGGGACATCCACTAAGGTCTAAGTTCCAGATAATCCAGGTATGTTTCCCACCCTCCACCTGTTGTACACCTGAAGGCGAGCGTCTCTACCAAACATGGGCTGTATTGCCAACATCTGTGGTTTCATAATTACACGCAATCAAGTCATTACTTCGTTATTTCCTACCAAAAACTGGTCATAAATGCCTGGGAAAACACAAACAGTAATGAATCTCCATCGCCACAGTGCAGACGGGTGTTGTTGCCAAATACGGACTGAACAAATAACACCTATAGCTCCATAACTAAAGAACATAACATACTACAATCATGTATTAACTGCTGTAGGTTGTTCAGACGTTATTTGATAAGCTCGACCGTCTAGCTATAGGGAGAAGGAGGCGATCTTATCATATGTGAGCTGAACAAGCAACACCCGCGGCTTTGAACCTGCATGAATCATGTTATTACTTAAAGCTACTTACTGCGTCATCCGCCTCACCTGCCACGTCACTCACCTGCAGGAAGAAGAGATATACATTAATCCTCAAGAATATTAGGCAATATTCTAATAACAATACCGTGAAAAATCCAAATATTATCATACTTTACTGAAATATTTTAACAATATTTCTAAATGTCAACGTTTACTAAATAAATGTGGAAAACAATATTAATCTTTCCCCTACCAAACAACTGAGAGGAATCATAACAGGTATATTATTGATCATTTTCCCCCCAACATCTCCGCCAGAGGACAGCAAACACAGGGAAAATATTGTATCTCTACCCCATGTTCCTCATTAAGTACACACCGAACCTAAGTAAATATTCAGGTAAACACATATTAAGACATTTAGCAGTGTATAGTAGAGGAATGTTTGGCTGTATACGGGACGATACGGGAAAGAGAACGCTCCGTATAGTTCCCAAATACTCTTCTCACTTCAAGACGAATATAAGACGTTTGGTTTGGGCCAGGGTGGTTTGGACCGGACCTAACCCAACCTCAACACACTAGGTACCACGGAAGGGGAGATGGTTACTATGACTCCTTGGTGACGCATTACCTCACAATTATCATCACACTGGTCGGCGGGGAAGGCTCTTGGCTCTTACACATCCGTCATCCATTGTTACCATCTTTAAGGCTGTATTTGTCATGAATTATGGTTGGAAATTTTTGGGACGAATTGAGATAACAGTCCCATAATTATAAAACAGATACTCGTACACACACACACACATAGAGAGAGAGAGAGAGAGAATGTGTGTGTGTGTGTGTGTGTAATCTTTCGGTATAATCCAACATGGCGGCGACTCAGGAGGAAGTAACAAAAAGAAACAAAACAGGAAGAAAAAAGTGAACGAAAAATACGCAACAAAGAACATCAACACTAACGACATCCACAATAACTGATAACTATACCAGCAGGACACACACACACACACAAGATTATTCTCTCCCCTTCCTACTCCACATATCAAGAAGCGCTCAACACACTGACCCTCTCGGCTCTCACTGACCATCACCACGACCTAATCTGCAAATTTGGTAAGAAGCTTCTACACCATCCTCGAAACCGGCTCCTACTACCACCTGAGATCCCTAGCCCGAGAATTGCTGTTCGACACCTCAACCGCATCCAGCCCATACGTGCACGAACTGATCGCTATAAGAACAGCCCAGTCCCAACCACTGTTAAAATAATCAATAACTTGTAATAAACCAGTGTATTCACTCCCAGTAAATACTACTTCTTACACTGTCACTATGTTGAAATGCCCTGTAGTTTGAGCTTTTCCCATGTAGTTATTATACTGTATATCTTATTTGTATCACTTACGTTATTTGTATATTATTTGTAAATCGAAATCCATTCCCCAATTATGTAACTGTATATTTTCAGCCTTCTGGCTGCCAAGCTCTTCCAATAAACCGTTAATTATTATTATTATTATTATTATTATTATTATTATTATTATTATTATTATTATTACACACACACACACACACACATCAGAATGTTTGTGCTAAGTTTCAGAACCGTTCATGGGAAGCTATAGGTTAGGTTAGGTTATTTAACAGTGAACACCACAATACCGGGGAGGAGACAGAAGGAAAGACGAAACAAACAAACACACGGACGAACAGAATAAACACTCCTAGACGGGGGACATAACAATGACTTACAATAACCTAACAACATATCACAATAAGCTAATACAATAATGAGATAATAACCCACACAATGCACCAGTAACACAACGAGATGGAACTACTGGCACGAGACGACACACGGTGACGGGGTATTGTTTACATAAGGCAGGAACATACATCTAAAAATACGCAGCTGTGAAATGTTTAGATTGGTGTACTTGATCCTCTTGCATTTTAAATTGTTGGTGACTTTGCCAGTGAACTCCAGTCCTAACCTAACCTAACCTAACCTAACCTAACCTAACCTAACCTAACCTAACCGAAGTCGCAGCTGGTCGTAATCCTCGTACTTTAGTTTAGGTTCGGCTGAGGCTATTGACCGTCAACTGAGTGTCGGCGTGATATATGACAAGGCGTGATAGTACAGTAAGCAGAATTGTTCTACCGATTATAATCCGCCCAATTTTGGCTTCATTATCAACCATTTGATAAAAAAAAAAGTGGCGTTCTCATTTGGCAACCGACAACCAATCAAAACTTCACGAACTGCAACTGTCACTACGGAAACCAAAAGACGACAAGCCAATTTTACAATTCTACCACAAAACAACAATTGCCCTCAAGTCAACAGTGTTTATGTTCACTCTTACTTTACTGTCTTCAGGTTATCTTGTTTATTATTGTTCTGTGTCTGCCACCAATCGTTCCTCTTTGTTGACACTCTCTCTACGTTACCTACAGTGGCTTCATAACCAACACAAACATCAATGCCCAGTACAAAACATTACCCATATAAGTAATCCTATCCCCTCAAAATACAGAAATGAAGAAAACCGTAACTAAATACAAAAAAGTGCATAAAATCGGCAAAAGTAAAACAAAACTACAATAAAATCCCAACATAAATACTAGAAAGTGGACAAAATTCTACCCACAAGCTTAACTCAGCAAGTTTCTCTTTTTAATGGTAAGGTTGACTCAGGTATCATAAGGTTAGGTTAAGTTAGCTCGTGTGTTACAACCTCATGCCGCAGACGAGGATTAGATTCCCTTATACGAGTTAGAGGCAACGTTATGCAAACTACAGGGTGATGAAGAGATTGTCACAGCTGCTTAGTAACGAATGTTGTAACAGGTGGGTGTGTTGTAACAGGTGAGTGTGTTGTAACAGGTGGGTGTGTTGTAACAGGTGGGTGTGTTGTAACAGGTGGGTGTGTTGTAACAGGTGGGTGAGTTGTAACAGGTGGGTGTGTTGTAACAGGTGGGTGTGTTGTAACAGGTGGGTGTGTTGTAACAGGTGGGTGAGTTGTAACAGGTGGGTGTGCTGTAACAGGTGGGTGTGTTGTAACAGGTGGGTGTGTGTGGGTCATTACCGGGTGGTGATGTCAGTAGTGTCAGACAAAGTGGGTGACACTCACAGGGGGAGGGCTGATAACCCCCTCTTACCCTCGTCATGCCCAGGGAATCCCCACAGCCCACCCTGCCCGCCCTCCCCACATTACTCTCAACACAGGGAAAACCCACCTAACCCATTCTCCCACCCACACTACCCGTAATAATAAAAATGACGGTGGTAGGCAAATTATACCTGAATTAGCTTCACCTAACGCGATACCTGAGATGGTGGCACTTGGTCAACTATATGGCCCACTACTGGTTAAGTGATGTTAAGTACATACTGCCCGTATATATATACAGTACACGTGTTAATTAACAACTCTGACAGCAAAAAATAATATATATTAGAAAGGGTGATTTAGAGGTCCTTTTTCATCGACGGTATTTCTACAAGGGGGACAGTATAGGAACCCTGGTAATAAACGTGCCTTGCTGTGTAGTGTTGGTAGTGCGCTTCCCATAGTCACCCTGAGCCTAAAGCGTGCGATCTAACCCCCACAGGTCTACATCGTCTCTCACAGCACAAGTTGATGGTGAGAGAAGGGAGGACTAGGTGAGGGAGTTGTGGTGACGGCCAGCATTATCTTCAGCTGGCGGGTCGTTACTATAAATGTACATCCTAAGGGTGATACCACGGTGTTACAGCTGACACTAGAGCACAGTGCACCTTCACCGCCCACCCCACACCACCCCCCACCCCTACACCTCCTCCAGCATCATCGGGTGAGAACCCAGGTGTAGAAATTTATCCTTCCAGGTGAAGTATTTCTGGGTGTGAGTTTATGTTCACAGTGAGCCGCATACCCCAACTAGAGCACCACCCTCCCTCACTGAGACAGACAGACAGATATATATATATATATATATATATATATATATATATATATATATATATATATATATATATATATATATATATATATATATATATATATATATATATATATATATATATATATATATATATATATCAATTTCTTTTTATTTATTTTTAAGATTAGCCCAGGCACAGGTCACTGACCCACATCAGGGTCTGGGGGGCTAATAATATAATAATAATAATAATAATAATAATAATAATAATAATAATAATAATAATAATAATAATAATTCAAAGTAAATATAAATTTTAATAAAAATACAAAATATAAAAATAAAATAGTAAAATAATAATAATAATAATAATAATAATGATAATAATAATAATAATAAAGAACCATAAAGAAATACAAAAATGAAAGAGAGATCAAAAGTGAGAAACAATATATGTATGTTGTGTTGTCAATAGTAAGAGAAACAATTGAGACCCTGCAATTGTGTGTAAATGGTGCAGAAAGTCAGATCAACAACCTGGGACTTGGTCACAATTTTTGTTATGCCATATGGCAGCAGGGTCTACCATTAGACAACACATTATGCTTCCAATATCTTCCTAAACCTTACCTCAAGATCCTACCTCAACCTTATCTAAAATACCTTAAACTTATCTAAGTCATTTCAGTTTAAAGTAACAAAAAGGACTCCTCTAGGCAGCCCCCAGAAGTAGTAGCGGCCTTACCTTGAAACGCCGCTCTGAATTCGCCTTCCTGAACGGGTGTTTGTGGGCGTGCTCCTGTCTGTTGTGGGCGTGGTCTGGTTTGTTGTGGGTGGGCTCAAGCGCCGGCACGGGAGCTGAGGGTGACGTTACGCGCTCCACTCGGCCTTGACTCAGTTTCCGTAGAGGGGGCGGCAACCATTTTCGACTGTAAGGGAAGAGAGAGAACAAGTATTTTAGTGTAACGAGATGGTGACCTGATGATGATATAGTAACTGCTGAGGGTGTTATAGTGAGTATGCTGGAGGTGTTATAGTGAGTATGCTGGAGGTGTTATAGTGAGTATGCTGGAGGTGTTATAGTGAGTATGCTGGAGGTGTTATAGTGAGTATGCTGAGGGTATTATAGCGAATATGCTGGAGGTGTTATAGTGAGTATGCTGAGGGTATTATAGTGAGTATGCTGGAGGTGTTATAGTGAGTATGCTGGAGGTGTTATAGTAAGTATGCTGAGGGCATTATAGTGAGTATCCTGGAGGTGTTATAGTGAGTATGCTGGAGGTGTTATAGTGAGTATGCTGGGGGTGTTATAGTGAGTATGCTGGAGGTGTTATAGTGAGTATGCTGGAGGTGTTATAGTGAGTATGCTGGAGGTGTTATAGTGAGGTGTTATAGTGAGTATGCTGGAGGTGTTATAGTGAGTATGCTGGAGGTGTTATAGTGAGTATGCTGGAGGTGTTATAGTGAGTATGCTGGAGGTGTTATAGTGAGTATGGTGGAGGTGTTATAGTGAGTATGCTGGAGGTGTTATAGTGAGTATGCTGGGGGTATTTCAGTGAGACCTATTAACCAGAAGGAGTCAGTTACAGGCCTACTCATGCCACCAGTTAAGGGAACATATGTATTAAATCGTGTGGTGCTCCTCCTCCAAGCGTTACGATGTGGAGTAATTGACTCCCAGGTGGGGGGGTCCATTTGGCACTTTTTCAGGTTTGTCTAAGACTAAAAAGCGTGGGTGTACAAGAAACGTTTGTTGTATAGCAGACGTGGGTGTATAATAAAACGTGTGTATAATAAGCGTTTGTCTACAAGAAAGGTGGTAGGATAGATGTTTGTGTAGAGTAAACAATGATGGATAATAAATGTTTAATAGTGTACGAATAAACGTGGGTGGATGGTAAACGTTATAGTGTAATATGATCCACCACTGGACACACACACACACACACACAATTGATACCATTAATTAAGGATCTCTCACAATCACCGCGTTATCAGAGTCAATATTAGTATTTCGGGTATCAGTACTTCGCATGGTGCGTATGGGGTGAGGAGGAGGAGGAGGAGGAGGAGGAGGAGGAGGAGGAGGAGGGAAGGGGAGGAGGCAAGGCAGGAGGGACGGGAGGGCAGGAGGGGAGGGAAATGGGAGAGGGAGAGGAGGGGGGAGGGGAAAGGAGGAAGGGGGGGGGAAAGGAGGAGGGGGAAGGAGGGGGGGGGGGAAGGGAGGAGGGGGGGAAAGGGAGGAGGGGGAAAGGAGGAGGGGGAAAGGAGGAGGGGGGAGGGAAAGGAGGAGAGGGAGGGAAAGGAGGAGGGGGAGGGAAAGGAGGAGGAGACGTTGCAAGAAAGGGGAAGGAAGAGAGGAGGCGAGAAACGAGGAAGAAAACATGGGGCCGTAGACACTAGCTATGATAATATTGGGAAAAAGTGAAAACTCAGACTTGGAATCTAAAGGCTATACGGTGGTAGGAAGCTTCCGAATCTACTTTAGTTATCCTCTTTGTATAGAAAACTCGCCAGGCGGGCTCCATTTTTCTTATTCACATGGCAGACAATTGTAAAACCGATACACTATTTTCTGTTAAGTGATCCAAATTCCTCATCTTATCAACATTAGTTTTGAGTCCCATAGATAATGTTGATTAGAGAATACTTGAAACATCTCAAGACTTTTTTATATAATTTCACCTCAAGATTAAATACCCTAACCTAACCTAACCTAACCTAACCTAACGCTAACCTAACCTAACCCTAACCTAACCTAGCCTAACGCTAACCTAACCTAACCTAACCTAACGCTAACCTAACCTAACCTAACCTCATCCCCCAAATAGTGATAGGGTGGTTAGGTTAATCTTGAGGTGAAATAAGTTGGGTTAGGTTAGGTTGAGATTCTTCAGGTAATCCATAACTTCCCGTGAACCTCTTGAGTCAGTACTGGCGTCTTCCCCTGCTCTCCTTGCCACCCTCCCCTGTCTCCTTGCCACCGTCCTCCCTGCCACCCTCCCCTGTTCTCCTTGCCACCCTCCCCCCCCCCCTGTTTTTTCTTTCTGTTTTTCTTGCCACCCTCCCCGTGTTCTCCCTGTTCTCCTTGCCACCCTCCCCCTGTTCTTCTCACCCTTGCCACCCTCCCCTGTTCTCTCCTGCCACCCTCCCCCCTGTTCTCCTGCCACCCTCCCCCTGTTCTCCTCTTGCCACCCTCCCCCCCTGTTCCTCCTCCTTGCCATCCCCTCCCCTGTTCCTTGCCACCGTCCTCCCTGGGTCACCCTCCCCTGTTCTCCTTGCCACCCTCCCCCTGTCTCCTTGCCACCCTCCTCCTGTCACCCCTCCTCCCTGTTCTTGCCACTCCTCCCCTGTTCTCCTTGCCACCCTCCCCTGTTCTCCCTCCTTGCCACCTCCCTGCCTCCTTGCCACCCTCTGTTCTCCTTGCCACCCTCCCCCCTGTTCTCCCTACACCCTCCCCCTGTCCTCCACCTGTCACCCTCCTGTCTCCCCACCCCCTGTTCTCCTTACACCCCCTGTTCCTCCTTGCCACCTCCTGTCTCCTCCCTGTCCCTCCCCTGTTCTCCTTGCCACCCTCCCCCTGTTCTCCTTGCCATCCCTCCCCTGTTCTCCTGTCACCCTCCCCCTGTTCTCCTTGCCATCCTCCCCTGTTCTCCCACCCCTCCCCTGTTCTCCTACATCCCTCCCTTGCTCCCTCCTCCCTGTCACCTTCCCCTGTTCTCCTTGCCACCCTCCCCTGTCTCCCTTGCCACTGTCCTCCTGGTGCCACCCTCCCTCCCTTGCCACCCTCCCCGTTCTCCTTGCCACCTCCCTGTTCTCCTTGCCACCCCCCCCTGCTCTCTCGCCCCCTCCCCCTGTCCCTCCTCTTACACCCTCCCCTGTTCTCCCACACTCCTTGCCACCCTCCCTGTTCTCCTTTGCCACCCTCCCTGTTCTCCTCACACCCTCCCCTGTTCTCCTTGCCACCTCCCCCCTACACCTTTCCCCCTGTTCTCCTTGCCACCTCCCTGTTCTCCTTTAAGCACCCTCCCCCTGTTCTGCCACCCCCCTGTTCTTTGCCACCTGCCACCCCCCCTGTTCTCCTCCCCTGTTCTTGCCACCACCCTCCCCCCTGTTCTCCCTACACCCCTGTTCTCCTACACCCTCCCTGTTCTTGCCACCCTCCCCTGTTCTCCCTCTCCTTGCCACCCTCCCCTGTTCTCCTTGCCACCCTCCCCCCTGCTCCTGCTCCTCCCCCTGTTCTTTGCCACCCTCCCCCTGTTCTCCTCCTTCCCCCTGTCTCTCCTTGCCACCATCCCCTGTTCTCCTTGCCACCCTCCCCTGTTCTCCTTGCCACCCTCCCTGTTCTCCTGCCACCCCCCCCTGTCTCTCCCCCTCCCTTGCCACCTCCCCCCTGTTCTCTTGCCACCCCCTGTTCTCCCTGTACACCCTCCCCCCCCTGTTCTCCCCTACACCCTCCTCCCCCCTGTTCCTCCCCTCTCCCCTGTTCTCCTTGCCACCCCTCCCCTGTTCTCCCTACACCCTCTGTTCTCCCCTGCCACCTCCTTGCCACCCTCCCTGTTCTCCTTGCACACCCTCCCCTGTTCTCTCCTTGCCACCCTCCCTGTTCCTTCCTTGTTCTCCTCTTGCACACCTCCCCTGTTCTCCCTACACCTCCTGCCACCCTCCCCCTGTTCTCTTGCCACCCTCCCCCCCCTGTCTCTCTTGCCACCCTCCCCTGTTCTCCTTGCCACCTCTGTTCTCCTTGCCACCCTACACCCCTCCCCTGTTCTCCTTGCCACCCTCCCCTGTTCTCCTTGCCACCCTCCCCCCTGTTCTCCTTTGCCACCCTCCCCCTGCCACCTCCCCCTGTTCTCTGCCACCTGTTCTCTTGCCACCTCCCTGTTCTCTTGCCACACCTCCCCTGTTCTCCCTTGCCCCTCCCCCTGTTCCCTACACCTCCCTGTTCTTGCCACACCCTCCCCTGTTCTCTCAAGCACCTCCCCTGTTCTCCTCTTGCACACCCTCCCCTGTTCTCTAAGCACCCCCCTGTTCTCCTCTTGCCACCCTCCCCCTGTTCCCCCCCTGCCCCCTTCCTTGCCACCTCCCTGTGCCACCCTCCCCTGTTCTCTTGCCATGCCCTCCCCTGTTCTCCTTGCCACCTCCCCCCTGTTCTTTACACCCTCCCTGAGCCCTTCCCATACACTCTCCCCTCAGCCCTCTCCTTGCCACCTCTATGTCCTTGGCAGAGTCCAATCGGCACGATGCCAGGAGAAGGTGGAGGAGGGGTAAGCGGGGAAGGGGGGATATTTAAGTCCTAAGGCAACGTTGTGTGGGGAGAGAGGATCAACTGGGGGTCAAAATACAAACTATTTCTTACAAGTCGGTAATTCTTCCAATGAGGTAGTATTTCCAAGTGGGTATATTTTAACGGCTGGTATTTAACCCATTAATCTCTGTATTTTAACCTTCATGTGACGGCATTTTTCCTACTTGAATGGCGGTATTTTTACCCTTTATTGGGAATTATGTTTTTACACGAGAGAGAGAGAGAGAGAGAGAGAGAGAGAGAGAGAGAGAGAGAGAGAGAGAGAGAGAGAGAGAGAGAGAGAGAGAGAGAGAGAGAGAGAGAGAGAGAGAGAGAGAGAGAGAGAGAGAGAGAGAGAGAGAGAGAGAGAGAGAGAGAGAGAGAGAGAGAGAGAGAGAGAGAGAGAGAGAGAGAGAGAGAGAGAGAGAGAGAGAGAGAGAGAGAGAGAGAGAGAGAGAGAGAGAGAGAGAGAGAGAGAGAGAGAGAGAGAGAGAGAGAGAGAGAGAGAGAGAGAGAGAGAGAGAGAGAGAGAGAGAGAGAGAGAGAGAGAGAGAGAGAGAGAGAGAGAGAGAGAGAGAGAGAGAGAGAGAGAGAGAGAGAGAGAGAGAGAGAGAGAGAGAGAGAGAGAGAGAGAGAGAGAGAGAGAGAGAGAGAGAGAGAGAGTATTGATTTTTCTACGAGATGGTCTCCAGACTGACAGCCGGGGCGAGATGCTGGTGGCCGAGGAAGAGATGGGTAGGGGCGGACAAGGGAAGGACAAGGGACATGACATGGGGAAGGCATGGGAAATAACATTGGGGTGGACAAGGGAAATGACAGAGAAGACAAGGATATTACAGTTGGACAAGGAAGACGTTAGTTGAAAGACATGGGAGATGACAGAGGCTCCCAGGAGACATGGGAAGGAGTGTCAGCAATAACTGGACATGGAGTTGACAATGATAAGCAATGAGAGTGCTGGAGACGACGATAAGAGGGGGGAATTAGGGTAAAGAGAGGAAGAAAACATACATGGAGGGGAAACGGGATAGGTCAGGGTCAATGAGGGGAAACAGGAGATGTCATGGGGGAAAGGGGGACATGATGAGGGGAATAAGAGAGTCAGAGCGGACAGACATGTTGATAGGATGTCAAGATGGAATCATGACAGGTGTCAAGAGGAAGCTAAGGAGTCATGACAGGCAAGGACCTAGGGGTAGCGGAGGTGTGAATGATGACCTACCTGGAGAAGCCCTTCCGCTTGGTGACGGGGGAGGAGCCTCCACCGGCGGGGGCGGTGCCTCCCGCGCCCTCCCCGCCGCTCCCCGCCACGCCCTCTGTAACAAAATAAACAACAACAGTTAAGGCACAGTAGTGACAACAACTCCATTCTCAGGAGTTGGCAGACTTGCTTAACAATAAAAATTCGTAATAAAACGTAAATCGATGTAAATTTTGAAACGTAATAGAATATAACGTCAAAAACATTTATATTATGATTAAAAATACACAAACATGATAATTAATTCATGGGTCCTAATGAAACCATGACAGATGAGTCGACACAATGCAGTGGCTCACGTCTCCAAGATATTGTACAGGTTAAGCGTGACACAAACACCCCGCACCGTGTGAGTAGGTAAACCTCATAAAACAGTGACGCATTCCACAATTTTATCAAACATGATTTATATCTACAGATAGACTCCCTCACACAAAGAAAACAACAGGAAGACGTAGGAAAAAAAAACATCCCTATCAATATCTCATTTACATATTGTTCACGGTAATGTATTAGAGTCTGGGACACGTTACCCTGAGGATCAACTTAGTATAAATAAACGGCCTAATACACAACATATACACCAGACGCACGTATGAACAGACGTCACTCACGAGGTTGAAACACGAGCCGTAAGAAATTTAGAGAAGCATAAACAGACCACGGAGCTTCATCCATAACATGCTCGGTAAATACATAATGAACAGTAGCTAACTTATTCCCGAGTGACTAGTAGAGTCATGGAGGTCACTCGGTAATTCACGATAAAATATTAATGTGTAACGCCACCAGCCAGGAAAGAAATGTGCCTTCTATCTTATTCTAACAAATGCAAAACAATACAAAACAAACAAACAAAAACTTACACAATAGCAAACAAACAAACAAACAAAGTTCACTTGGACGGGTCATCAGCAACAGTGAGAGACAGTAGCCAAGAAACGGGACCACCACACTCGCGCGTCCCAACAGTAAACGGACACGATAACAACACCTAATTACTGCCTCATCCACTCAGCTCCCTCCAGATTACTTCCTCTGCGCTAATATAAAAGCTTAACGCATTTAATTCCACCCATACAGGTAATCCAAAACACATTATAAACATCTCCGCCTTACCACAGTTGCATCTATCTGCTCTCCGGTACATGAGGATAGCACATGATATATTTAAATGTCTAACTCATATCTTAACACCTGAGGTCATTTTAGCTCATTAGATAATCTGAATTCATAGTTGATTAGATCTTAGCTAATTGGGTTATCGTTAACTAATTCCGGCTTGTTTTTTAGGTAAATTCCCCCGGGTTACGTTAGGCATGGTAGTTACAGTATTAACTCTATGGTTGTTGCACACAGTCTTCAGGCCTCAAGGGATGTAAAAGCGAAATTGGCGTTGCCTCCCTGGTTCGGCTGCCCCCTTAATCCACACTAGTGATAATTCCAATTCGAAAAGATTGGAAGCAAGTTTTGGACAATGGAAATTCCTGAGAAGTCGATGCTTAGTGGTCAGTGGTCACGGCCGGCTTGGATCTCACCAGCTAAGGCCTTAATCAAGACTACTAACACCGGATGAGAAATAGACCCCCAACACACACACACACCAAGTAGGAAATAAAGGACTCCCCAAAAACATCAGATGAGAAACGAGAAATCTCCCACACACTATGTGACCTGGAGGACCTACCAGAATTACTGATGGGTGAGACTGTGGGATACCGCCTTCAGGAGAGACCTACCGACACCACCTGGCACAAGACTGGTTCCCTTATAACTACCGAGAGAACTACCAGAGCCTTAGTTAACTTGCGTGTTTACTCCAGGTGTCTTCTCTTTGTACTGAAAGATTTTATTAATTGACCCACTCCCTTTGTCACCATATGTAACTCTTATCATCTCCATTACATGTTTTAAACCTTTTGGCTGCCATCTTCCTTCAATACGTTAATAGTTATTATTATTAAGATCCTAACTTACCTGATCAAAACGTTATCTAAGGAACACTAACCTACCCTAACCTAACCTAACATACCTGATCAAAACGTTATCTACTGAACACTAACCTAACCTAACCTAACCTAACATACCTGATCAAAACGTTATCTACTGAACACTAACCTAACCTAACCTAACCTAACATACCTGATCAAAACGTTATCTACTGAACACTAACCTAACCTAACCTAACATACCTGATCAAAACGTTATCTAAGGAACACTAACCTACCCTAACCTAACCTAACATACCTGATCAAAACGTTATCTAAGGAACACTAACCTACCCTAACCTAACCTAACATACCTGATCAAAACGTTATCTACTGAACACTAACCTAACCTAACCTAACCTAACCAAATTTAACCCGATTCTCAACTTATCAAACTAAATCTAACTTGGCCTCAACTAATGTAATCCGATTCACCGCACCTAATCTAACTTAAGTCAACTCCCACCACATCTAACCTAACCTTCACCTACAACGTTAAATCAAACCCTCGCCTTACCTAACATAATATACCTTCTATCACCTAATCTTATTTAACCCTCCCTTATCTAATCCATCCTAAGCTAAGCTAACCTAACCTGACCTGACCTAGCCTAACCCTCCCTTATCTAATCTATCCTAAGCTAACCCTCCCTAGTAGAATCTAACCTCACCTAACCCTTTTTATTCTAACCTAATCTAACCTTCATCCTCTCTAATCTAACTTAAAGTAATCCTTCCACATTTGCTCTAACCTAAATGTGCAACAGGACATTGAGTAATTTAAGCTATCAGGCAGGCAGGGTATTTTCCCCACCGGATAACTAACTCTCTGCTGGGGTGTTTCAACATGGGGGAATTTTATTTGTTTTTGAGGGAGGAAAATTTCGTACATGCTAGCGTCACCCCCCCCCCCCTTCTCTTCCAAGCAGTGTGACTCAATCCAGAGAATCTTCACACGTAATTACTGTACATCCTCTCTCACCTACCTCATTTTTATTTACGTTTCACACTTGTACACCACATAACGTAACATGATTCACCTGTGTTCGTGGTTGGTGATGTAACATGATCCACTTGTGTTCGTGGTTGGTGATGTAACATGATCCACCTGTGTTCGTGGTTGGTGATGTAACATGATCCACCTGTGTTCGTGGGTGGTGTTGTGGTAGTGACTCCCTACTGAACCACTCAACAAAATCCTACCACAAATCCCACCAGACAAAATTTCCCCTACCTATGGTTACGGTATTTTCTTCTGCGGTATTCTTTTCTCTTAAGTCAACAGGGTCAGGCCAGGTCGAAAAGCATACCTGACCACAACTCTCACGAAACAAGGGAGAGAAAATAAAATCCTTGAACGATACGAGTGACCTGAGACTACCGTAACGACTGGATACAACGGTCGAAGGTCACCCATGGATAAAGCATATGGAAGTTACTTTTTTCCTAACCTTATAACCTTAATATATACAAAATCCAGGTGTGACATATATACATGCTACATAGTCTTATAGGTTACAGGTAATTCTGAGTCGTAGTGGAGTGAACATATATAAATGATTTCAGGTGAACACATCGCAAAATTAAGGTCATAGGTCAAACATTAGAGGTCAACAAAAGATTAGATTTACTAAGCTTTAGTTGTTTAGGTCAAAGGTCACGCTTGCAGTTCTTTGTGCGGTCAAAGGTCCTGCTAAAATATTCATTAAGGTCGAAGGTCACGCAACAGTCCAACCTAGGGTGCAGGGTGGCGGTGTACTGTACTCCAGGAGGTGGGTGTACAGTACAGTATATGTTGTATCAGTGTTACTATGATGTACAGTTGAAATAATACCATAATTATCATTTTTTTCATCATCATTATGATTACTGTCACCAAAGTATGTATCAATAATAATAATGGTTGCCCCTCAAAATCGAGGATGGCCGCCCCAAGGGCCACCTAGGAGTGAATTTGTTTAAAGCGTAGAAGCTGTCACCAACACCACAACCACACCCCAAGGTAACGAGCTGCATGACCCAGTGTCAAGGAATAGTCCGAGAAGACCGGACAACTCGCCAACTGCACTAGGCGAACCATTACCCCGGAATACGATACGCAAATCGATTAACGTTCAGGTTCCTAATTACTGCTGGGTAGACGGGCAATGGCGTAAAGAAACTTGCCTATAGTATCACCCTTCCCGAGGATCGAATTCGGGTCCGCTCGCTTGCGAGGAGAGGATGCTGACCATTACACCACAAACACAGGCTTACTCATTAAATTTATTACTACCGTCTGCGCCACTAAAAGTAACATAGAAATCGTTGTCAGTAAAACAACACTGTTAATCTCTGTAATATCCCTGACAGCCACAGTACATGACCATCACTAATACTGTCAGTAACTGTTATACTGTCAGGTCATCAACAACACTATAATCCTGTCAGGTTATCAATAAGAGAAACACAGTCATCATCAATGGTAACAATGAAATGGTGTTATA
Organism: Homarus americanus; assembly: GCF_018991925.1. Classification (NCBI taxonomy): domain Eukaryota; kingdom Metazoa; phylum Arthropoda; class Malacostraca; order Decapoda; family Nephropidae; genus Homarus; species Homarus americanus. The sequence continues at coordinate 1,556,147 of NW_024731852.1, read as the reverse complement.
TTATCATTAAAAGTATCAATGTAACACTGAGCTAAGCAAAGCCTTCACACTATCTCCTCGCACGCCAGCCTTCACGTCATCAGGGAGAGATAGGAACACTCAAGTTCCCAAGAATGGTAATATATCAAACCCTTCAGATTATCACCCTATATCCCTCACCCTAATAACATATATCTGGAAACGGTAACCAATACAGTACAACACCAGGAAACGACTCACTCAGTAATCGACAGTGTGGCATCTGTAGTGGTGGCTCTGCTCTTGGTCCTCTCTCATTCCTCACACACTTAACCCGCCAGTAGACTACGCGAGCTTTACCCTTACAGTAGCTCTTGACGTTCACAAAACAATGGACAGAACTGGGCATCGAATCTCGCCAGTAAAATTACCCTCGACGGCTTTTCTTACTTTAACTTCTTTTCTGTTCAAGGTGGACGGAAGCCTCTGTCAATATTGCTACATTAATCCCTTAAGGTTCTGTCCATAGGCAAACTGATTGTTTTCTTGTTACACATTAACCACCGTTCAGTGACAAACTACTTAATTCACTCCTGTAGATGATTCAACACTCCCGAGATCCTTCACTCTGACAGGATACACTTATAACGCCACACAAGAGACATCGTCATCACTACAGGAAGACAGACCTTGTACGCATAGTTCACCGAGTTGCATCTTACTTGGTTTCTTTCAATTATATTAAAGCCAAGTTACGATATTCAGCGACACTAGTGATATGTACTGAACAATTTAATATAGTCTTGACGTCACCATCACACAACACCGATATTTAAGGCACCACCCTTACCTTAAGTGTTAAAATACTAAGACACCATCTGTGTGGCAACCATCTTTGTAAACCAGCTGTTCTCCCAGATGGAATAAAGTTATCATCTGTGAGCTGGTGTAGCGTTGGGGCACTGTCTCCTCAATTGAGTGTAGAATAAAAATCAACAAAACACAACAATAATAACATAACCAGATAGCTTCAAGGACAGGTAATCGTTCTCACTGTCCCATAGAAACTTTCAGTAATTGTTCTGACGAGCTACACTCCACTACCACCAGAGGGCAGCAGGAGGGCCCATGTCTTTTATATCAATAATGTATCGTGTTGACCTCCCTCACACCCCCAAGTGGACCCCCTGCAACCAAGTGTTGTTCTTCCATCAGTTAACCTCTAGCTGTTCAAAACATCCTGGTTTAAATACCTTCTACCTCTGGTGAGGGAACACAGATCTCACAACTCTCTTCACTCTTCTGTGTTAAAGAATCACTCTACGAACTAATGCTGACATGTTCACCTACACTGTCATGTTATCAGTATCAACAACGCTATACAACTGTCAACATGTAACAATATTAATAACAGACCGTCTCGGAACAGTGTAACAACGCAAAGATATACAATAATAGTCAACAACACTATCACTACACTGTAGGTACACTTTAACAATCAATGACAACAATGTCATACACTGTTAGTAAACTGCAACAGTCAGTACACTGTAACACTGTCAGAACACTGCTCCACTGTCAGTACACCAATAGCCAATACACTATATTCTCAAGATACTGCAACACTAATACTTAATACACTGCAACAAATGTAACACTGCGAATATACTGCAACAATTTAAATGCAATGCAACACTCAACAACAAATCAGTCAGTATACTATAATACTGATAATACAATGTCAATATAAAGTAACACTGCCAATACCGTACAACACTGACGACAACAACAACACTGAGAGTTGCCACGCCAACTTCCGTGTGAGCAGGAACACTGTAAAATGTCAACACAAACATCACCATCCTCCACTCTGGACACACACCATCCTCCACTCTGCTCACCATCCTTCACTCTGGACACACACCATCCTCCACTCTGCTCACCATCCTTCACTCTGGACACACACCATCCTCCACTCTGCTCACCATCCTTCACTCTGGACACACACCATCCTCCACCATATTGACTCAACACCCAACAAAACATTTAATCACCGTTCATAATGATGTAAAACCATACACTGGTGACCGCAGAAACAATTACACAAACATTTAGTGACCGCACGAAGCAGAAAAACCTTAAGCACACACAAACATTTTTGACCGCATGGAACATTTTATGAAACATTTGGTGATGGCATAAACATTACCAAAACCATTTACTGCCCACAGGAAACATCGTAGAGCCATTTGGTTACCGCACACCATATTATAACACACATTTAGCGAGTGCACAAAAATACCTGAACCCCTGAACTTATACCTGTACAAAAATCCAGGTGTGTTGGGAGCTATATTTACACCTGTCCAACACACCTGAATATTTGCACGTGTCTGTGGTCTACCTTTTGGGGTTTAATTACCTTGATGCTGATTTTTGGCTTCCACATATACTTTATTATCAACCCCCATGATGTTATGACTACTACTGCTACTGCTACTACTAAGACTGACACTTGTACTACTACTACTACTAAGACGAACACTTAAACTACTACTACTACTAAGATTAACACTTATACTAATACTACTTCTTTTTTATTGGCCTCCAGCCTCCCCCAATAGCCACACCTTCGCCACCATTTTATTACCTTAAAATTAAATATACTAATACATAAGTAGCTATCCTAGCTGTGTTGAGTTAGTTGAGCCGCAGATCTATACGGCATTCAGTGACTGTTGCCTCAATATCTGCAACTGTTGTCGGCTTTGGGGCCGATGCTCTCGTTCCCCAATAGGCAGAGCAAAGCCGACCTAAGAGAGAGAAGGACAGTCGACATCTCAACCAGGCTGTAACATAACTTCTGGGCTGCTGCTTCTGTTCGGAGATCACCTCCACGAGTCTGGCGTAGAAGCATCTTGCACTTGGTCCCATCCCACCAGAGGTTGTGAACACTAGAGGAGTGAAGCTGCCTTGATCAACGTTCTGAATTCTCTCCCCATATGCCCTTCTCTTGTCGTTCTCGTTCCTACTACTACTACTACTACTACTACCACTACTAGTACTTTTTCAAATGTGGCCTCCAACCTACTAATACTACTACCATTACTTTTTTATAATACTACCAATAATAATAATAATAACAAAAACAATAACAACGATAACAAGATAAGACACGATGATGATAATGACAAATAACAAATAATAAAAGAAGACAATAAAACAATATCACTCAAACGAAGAATTAAAAGAATCGCACAAAAATAATAATCATAAATAAAGCCAATAATTTTAACCCCTCCCCACCAGAGGTCCTGGGAGGGGGGGCGGGGGGGCGGTCGTGGTGACGTTACAACACACCATTAACACATCAAGACTGTGACCCTGACCTTGTTCCTGCGGCCCTGAATCCTTCACCCCTAAACCCCTTGAGTACGATGCCATAAGCACTTGATTACGATGCCTTAAGCACAGGAGTACGATCCTTAACCCGATTATGATCCTTTAACCCGAGTACGATGCCATAAATCCCTGAGTACGATGCCTTAACCCCACGAGCATGATGACTTAGGGGGTTATGCCATGGTACTCAAGGGTTAGGTAATTCGAGATTCATTGGCGAGAGATGATTGAGTACAGACAAACTAATGGACGGGAAGACACTCAGACGGATGGACCTACGACAAACAGACATGGCTACAACTACAGATATCAAGGCGCGCGCACACACACACACACACACACACACACACACACACACACACACACCCCAGACGGAAAGAAAGATTATAAAAGGTCAGACAGATAGACAGAATGACATGAGTGACGACAGTAGTTTACACCAGATAACTACTAACCTCAACTCACCGTGGCATTTAACGCACGCACGCACGCACGCACACACACACACACACACTACAATACTAGTCGCTCACCTTTAGATAAAATTACAGAATAAGATAACAAAAGGCACAGTACTGTATAAGATAACACGACGTAAGATAACACCACGCATAAGATAATACCACGTTTAAGATAACACCACGTATAAGATAACACCACGCATAAGATAACACCACGCATAAGATAACACGACGTATAAGATAACACGACGTATAAGATAACACCACGTATAAGATAACACCACGTATAAGATAACACCACGTATAAGATAACACCACGTATAAGATAACACCACGTATAAGATAACACCACGTATAAGATAACACCACGTATAAGATAACACCACGCATAAGATAATACCACGTATAAGATAACACCACGTATAAGATAACACCACGCATAAGATAACACGACGTATAAGATAACACCACGCATAAGATAACACGACGTATAAGATAACACCACGCATAAGATAACACGACGTATAAGATAACACCACGCATAAGATAACACGACGTATAAGATAACACCACGTATAAGATAACACCACGTGTAAGATAACACCACGCATAAGATAACACCACGTATATAAGATAACACCACGCATAAGATAACACGACGTATAAGATAACACCACGCATATAAGATAACACCACATTATAAGATAACACCACGCATAAGATAACACCACGTATAAGATAACACCACGTATAGATAACACCGCAAAATAAAGATAAATAACTATAAGATAACACCCACGCATAAGATAACACCGTATAAGATAACACCACGCATAAGATAACACCGCAGTATAAGATAACACCACGTATAAGATAACAGTATAAGATAACACCACGTATAAAGATAACGTATAACAAAAATATTAGATAAAGAAAGATAAACACCCCATCACTGATAAGAGATGCAATACGTAAACTTCCCCCCCAAAAAAAAATCCATTGCAAGAGGGAAAATTCCATTGCAACATAAAAAATAAACGATGTGAATTATATTGGAGTAAAATGAGCTAAAAAATAAATAAATTGAATTAAATGATATACTGTATGATAATGATGGTAATAATAATAATGATGATTATTATTATCATTATTATTTTTTTTTCTAATTTTATCGTTATTATTATTGTCGTTCTTATAATTATACAGTAGTTATTATTATTATTATTATTGAGTCCCAAACATTCTTAAATAAAAACAAAAATAAAACAAATAAAAACGTTTAAGCAAAACCCCGAGAGTTCAAATCAAACTAAAATAAACGTTAAGTAAAAATAAAGAAACGTGAAATAAAACAGAGAAACACTGAATAAAGTACAAGTATACAGTACTCAGAAAAATGTCGGTGTAATCATAGAAACGTTTAAATTAAGGAACAGATCGAGAAAACGTTCCACTACAATCATATGTACCAGATCAGCCATTCAACGATTTAGTTACGAAAGAAGCAGGAAAACATCTTTCTACTTCTGTCAGCTTAACGTTTCCAGTTTGGCCAGATCAACGTTTCCAGTTTGGCCAGATCAACGTTTCCAGTTTGGCCAGATCAACGTTTCCAGTTTGGCCAGATCAAAGTTTCCAGTTCGGCCTCGTCAACGTTTCCAGTTCGGTCTCGTCAACGTTTCCAGTTAGGCCTCGTCAACGTTTCCAGTTCGGCCTCGTCAACGTTTCCAGTTCGGCCTCGTCAACGTTTCCAGATCGGTCCAAGGATAAACATTTCCAGATGAACCAGACAAACGTTTTCTTCTACTGAAATAAAGAAACCCAATTCAATTCATATATAAACATTCCCAATACAACTAGAGAAAAATCTAAACACTCCAGAAGCTCCATAACAAATGTTTATATCACAACCACAATAATATTTTCTACTTCACCATGATAAACGTTCCCAGCCATTTATTTAAAAACATCTCCAGGTCAACATGTCGATAATCTCAGCTCTATTTTCGATTCTCGTCTCGTAAATAAAAACACAGACAGACTCGATTAATATACCTGGTAAATCATCACTTTCATATACAATTAATATAAGTATGTCTGCTCTTAGTAAATATTATAACTGTAAATACTAATATTTTCGTTAATCTGTCGTGTACCTCCCATAATCTGTCGTGTACCTCCCATAATCTGTCGCGTACCTCCCATAATCTGTCGCGTACCTCCCATAATCTGTCGCGTACCTCCCATAATCTGTCGTGTACCTCCCATAATCTGTCGCGTACCTCCCATAATCTGTCGCATACCTCCCATAATCTGTCGTGTACCTCCCAGTCATAACCAGGAACAAACAGTACATTTGGATCAAGGTTTTGGTAAATCTAAGAAAATTATGAATGACGGTAAACAAACAAAGCTTTAAGTGAACCCGGAGTGTAATCCCCATTCCCACCTTCCCTGGGGATACACCTGGAGTAATACAACACGAAGGAGTGATAAATGGTGAAATGTAAACAAACAGTGACGTCACCAGAAGACAGACCAACCAGAGTTACTGAAAAAAAGATGCGATCACTGTCACAACCAGGTGCTTATCCTATATAAAGACTCACCTCAAAACCAAAATCCAATACATTGAGTATTTTGGGTAAGTTTATCGAGTGAAAAACTAACCCCGATATTAATGGACAGACAGGGACACGTAACACTACTAAAGGCACACCTGACACAAATCCACAATCACGTAACACAACCACAGAAAAATCTCACTCATCCCAGTAAGATCAGAAAGGCATCACAGGGTTAAACCACAAACTTATGACTGGACGAGCACAATGCACCAGTACAGAGATTCTTAAGAACTGATAAGGACGTCTTAATACATCAGCTGACGCACCCCCCTCCCCCAACCCTCCCCTCAAAAGTGAAACGGTCGAAATCCTTTAAAACTGTCAATTACGTTATAACTTGAAGCACTTGCCAGCTATCTGTGGTCAATATCAGCCTGACCTTCGCTGCCCTTTCAGTCAAGTACCGCAAACCGCTCAATGTACCATATGAAATATTTACGTCAGTCTTCCCAACGTTTTGACAAGCTCTGCTAAACGTTCGGTATAACCAAATGTTCAAGAAGACATCGTCAGTGTTTGATTGCCATGTCTAAAAAGTTCCATAAAACGTCGCGCACCATGCTGTGAAATACTCTCGAGTACTATATATGGAATAGCCAAAGAACGTTCAATTAAACATGTCACAACATACACGACATACAAAAATAAAATTATTATGAAAACATGCAACAACATATTGCAAAAAATGAAAAATCATTCACAGAAAAGTTCCAACCGGGAATTACATTAATACGCGACATGACAATAGTGTATGTCAAATGGTGTGGCACAGCAGCAAAACATCCCAATACGATAATTAAAACATCTTTCCAGCCTGTTAACAGAGGAAAACAGTGAACAAAACATGCCGTCAATAGGACACAGTCGCACTGACAAATTCATTGAACGTCTGCAAACCTCCAGCGAAAAGCCTGAAAGGCATTAGTGAAAGGTGGCGGGGACATGAAGAGCAACAACAGCGACGAGTATAAATAATGAGAGAGAAAGGACTTACATAGGGCGACTGGGGTGAGGGTGGTTGAGGATCGCACAGTGCAAGACCAGGTCAAGTGATAGAGGTCACGGGGCGCCTCCATCATCCACATACAGAGAGAAACAGCACATCATGGCGCTTCACTATACTGCCTTACATCACCACTAAGAAAGGGTTTACGCTACTGGCGACTGCTTGTGCTACTGCTGGTGCTGATGGTCATCACTTGCATCACCATCACAGCTGGCATCACCATTATCACCACCAGCGGGAAGGGTTCAAACAGAGCACTATGGTGGAGGCGACACACACACACACATACACACACACGCCACGGCTCGGAGGCTGACGGACACAGTTACTAGGAGAGCTTTCTATTCGGGTCTACTCTACTCCAACACTAAGGATAGACGGCCAGAGGGCGGTGGAGGAAAGGATAGAATTGGCGGAGAAGAGGGTCGGAGGAAGAGTGTAGTGTTGGAGAAGGTAGTGGTGGTGGTGGAGGAGCGGATGCGGCATGACTGGCCGGGATGCCCACCGTCTCAATCTCTCTCTCCCTCCTCTCTCTCTCTCTCTCTCCCTCACCCACCCCGCCACCACCACCCACCCGCCCCCCACCACAGCACGATCAATACACAGCCACCCACCACGCTACCACACTACTACTACTGCTGCTACCACACTACTACTACGACTTACAGTAGTAATAGACAACCACATCACAAAACTCTCTTGTAGAAGCCCACCACACTGCAACTACTACTGCCATTACTACCATATTACTACTACTACTACTACCACACTCCTACTGATACTGCAAGCACACTACTACAGCTGTTACTATTCTATCACACTACTATTACTATTAACACATCACTACTACTACTGTTACTATTACTACCACTACAACTACTGCTGTTCCTACTAATCCTGCTGCACCAACACTACCATTGCAATTACAATACAACCACACGACTACCAGCCAAGATAGTACTAATGTTGGTACCAATTAATAAAGGTGCCACCCCCACGTCTGAGGGTTGGCTACCACAGCCCTCTACGCCAAACGTTTACGGGGGTGTCTTTGCCAATCCTCCCTGATGTTGACTCTCTCCAGGGACCACAGCTTTTAATTTCATTCATCCAACCTAGTCTCTGACTCCCCTTGGCCCTCCTAACTTCAATATGTTTACCTGTTAACACCTCTTTATCATTATCCCTTCAAACCTAGATCATACAGTCAGATTATTGTATTTTTTTTTTTTAGATTTCAATAATTTATCTCGTTTCTCCAGTCTATTTTAGTACAGTTATTTATCAATTAGTTATTTTTATCAGTTCGGCAGGTAGCGGTATATTATAAGAACCTCTAATCTCCTTCCCCTGTCTGCTGAAAGTGTCTAGGCTAAAGTACAGTATATAACATTGCATTTCAGAAGCCCTTGTGGTTTTTGCTTAACTTAATCTTGTTTTCATTTCTCATTCCCGTCTATCATCACAATCAATCTTACTTCGCCAAAACATTTTTTTTTCCGTTTATTTGAATTTCCTGTTTGTCTCTATACCATGATGGAGGGAGGGGAGGAGTCAAGACTGCCAATCACGTCACTACACCAGCTAACCAATCACGTCACTACCCCAGCTAACCAATCACGTCACTACTCCAGCTCACCAATCACGTCACTACTCCAGCTAACCAATCACGTCACTACCCCAGCTAACCAATCACGTCACTACTCCAGCTACCAATCACGTCACTAATCCAGCTACCAATCACATCACTACTCCAGCTAACCAATCACGTCACTACTCCAGCTAACCAATCACGTCACTACTCCAGCTCACCAATCACGTCACTACTCCAGCTAACAATCACGTCACTACCCCAGCTTCCAATCACGTCACTACTCCAACTCACCAATCACGTCACTACTCCAGCTACCAATCACGTCACTACTCCAGCTACCAATCACGTCACTACTCCAGCTACCAATCACGTCACTACTCCAGCTACCAATCACGTCACCAATCAGGATATGAGATAACACACTAAGGATATTCATAAGCGTAAACATCACCTGACACACGACGGATAATTAGAAACGGATGCCAGGTATTTAAAACGTTCCTCAAATGTTGATGGATGTTTCAAAACGTTTACATACTGGAAACATGACGGATATTTAAAACAGAAACGTTTCCTTCCTAGCACGTGACATATTTAAAACGTTTCTATACCGAGACATAACGTATGTAAAAAACGTTTCCGTAATGATACGACGTATATTTAAAGCGTTTCCTTCCCGACACATGCTGGATATTTAAAAAGGTTTTATAACAAGGCGGAGATTAGAAAAAAACAACAACAAAAAACAACGTTTCTTTATTGACAATTATGGCGTGTACTTAAAAACGTTTCTATACTGATACATGACATATTTAAAAAACATACTTTACCGACACATGATGCGCATGCATTATATATATATATACATATATATATATATATATATATATATATATATATATATATATAATATATATAATATTACCCAACTGACATCAAGATAATAATTAGAAACGTTAGCCACTTGACATGCAACGAAAGTATTAAAAAAAAAACGTTCCTGACTGATTCAAAACGTTCCCAGCTTGACTACTATTGAAGGATGTATAAAAACGTTACCTGAATGTTTACAAACGTTCCTCGATTCGTGGCAGGTATTCACAACAGACACATGTTACTAATAGCTTCTTCACTTAACTTGACACACGGCTAATGTTTTACAGCGGAAAATGAAATTGCCATTAAAATTGAGTTGTGATTAAACCAACCCATTAACGTGTCATATATTCACTCTGGGGTACCTTGTAACCTAACCTAACCAACCCATTAGCGTAACATATTCACTCTGGGGTACCTTGTAACCTAACGTAACATATTCACTCTGGGGTACATAAAAACCTAACCTAACCGTGAAAATATATATTTGTTGTTAAGAATTTCTATCGATACTCTGCTCCTCTCATAAGTCGGTCGCACACTAGTGAAAGCTTTGAAGAACAAGAAACTGCCGTGAAATTGGCTCTAAAGGTTACATGGCTTGCCAACAATGGCCTTCACTTGTGACAAGGTGACCCCAAAGTGGGACTATCTTCTCCCCTGAGTAAGATGTCTAACGTTATATTCATCGCCGGATAACAAAGTAAGATAACAAACGCAGGTGATGACCGTAACAATAAAATGAACTTGAAGTTATAAGTACGACTTGTCATTATTACCGCAGTTATCAGTTATCGTATCTCCTGTATACATAACTATATCAATACAGTTTCGAATAATTATTCCAAACTGTATGTTTAAAGCTAATTTTCAAGACTAGTAAAACATGGAGGTGTGAACATTGCATTACATTATATTAAAATCATTGAGACAGGAATCTTGTGTAAGAGGCGGAAAGAAGTGGACTTGGTGGTGGTGATGACAAGTGTAAACAACCAAACACAGTCATTCCTCACAACACGTGTAATGTAATTGTCATCAATGATGTATTTCTTCAACTATAAAATCCAGCTGGTCTTTAATTTCAGCGTCACCAACAACAACACAACTCCCCGCCAGTGATGCTCGGACACTGTTGGGGTCCTCTGGCGAGTGAATTGGTAACAACTCCAACATTATTTAGGTGACAGCTGAGGTGGCGGCTGTACACCTGCAGGGCACAAAGGTAACCTGGGGTCACCAAAGCTGCAGAAGAGGGTTTTTACGTTACTCTAAATGTTAAAAAAATAACTAAAAACGGTGCACGGACAAATACCCCAACAGGTTACGTATCTCGTCTTAATACCCTGTTAGGTTAGTTGGGATGTGGTCCACCAAACCCTTCGGACAGGAGATACAGAATGACAGAACAGCTTCGAGACAGTAATACCAAAACACAAGGGTCGAACGAACCATCACAGCCAGCCAGGTCAAACAAAAAATACTTATAAAAATATTTTACAAAGTTCGTATCTACTCCGGTTATTGAGAACATTAACCACACAGGCTTTAAGCACCTCACCGTTCACTACCGATATATGTAGTTACTTTAAAACCTATTAATTACCTCTGCTACCATGTAAACAACAAGACTGCTCCCATCACCTAGGAAGCTATACTAGACGAGGTGGGAAGGTTGTTCAGGGAAGGTAATAGGGTCAAGGGACATCCAGGTGTAGGAAGGGGCAGTAGGTGACGAGGTAACGTGGGTGGGTCGCGGCCTCTTAACCTCACGACATTGATCACCGCCTCCCCACAACAAACAAACGTACACAACCTAACCTAACCTAACCTTAATACTAACAAAAACGCTAACCATTTAACAGTATTTTCGTCTGATCAATTTACATATATGAGAACAAGGCCCAGAGGGTTGCACAGGTTGGCCTTGGAGATGCATCCGCTAAAAGATATCAAAACAAAACACTTAATATGCAGTACTGTTCACGGCTGACTGACAACACTATCTCATAGACCAGTGATAAAAATACATCAAAGTCCACGTCTCTACAGTTAAAGATTCTAGGGTGGATGACACACCTACCGCAGTACACCGGCCACAGTTAAGTTACCCCGTCAGTCTTGGTGGTGTATAACAACCGTTTTCTCTAGTGCCACTCACGTCTGCTCTCTCTCTCTCTCTCTCTCTCTCTCTCTCTCTCTCTCTCTCTCTCTCTCTCTCTCTCTCTCAGCATCCCGAACTCCTCCCATGAGAAAGAGAGAATCTCATGTGTAGTGCGTTGTGAATATTGTCTATTATTTGTGTGTGTGTGTGTGTGTGTGTGTGTGTGTGCGCATGTGTGTACCAAAGCGCGTGCGTGACGTGGGCGTGTCCAAGAGACGGTCTAGTATTGCCAGCGGCCGAGGACTGAATGGTGGCGGTACTTGTATGGCGAAGGAGACTGTAAAACGATTAAGATTTATTTTATTGTTTTGTTGTATATCTATTCACTAATCTCTCTCCCTATCTTTCAATTAAACGACAAACAATAATACAACAAAACAATAAATTCCTGGTGAAGTAAAGTGACGAAAGTACATTTACAAAAGGCCAATTAATTTATGTTTCACAACTATTATTGTCACCCATCTCGACATCCCCGTTTTCTATCGCCACTCAACCGAAGCTTTTGACCTATTTTCAGTCGGTGAGGAGTGATGCTTTATTAATATTAGTACTGGCTGTTGAAGGTACACCATCACCACAACTACTAACACAACCCCCGACAACAACAACAATTATACTACCACCATCATCACAACTACCCCCACAACCCCCAACAACAACAACAATTATACTACCACCATCATCACAACTACCTCCACAACCCCCGACAACAACAACAATTATACTACCCTATCACTATCATCATCATCGTGAAAGTCGGCAAGAAATCATCTCCAGTTTCAGTATCTTTGTATATCTAAACCACATAGGGATATCATTAAGCATTCTGCCAAGTGGGTGAGGCAACCCACCACCTGCTGAATGATAAGAGCCACGGATAACCCACCCACCCACCTTACCAGCCCACCTTGAATCATCACTCACTGCAATCAAAAATATTTATTGTACTTATTTTTATTATTATTATTATTATTATTATTATTATTATTATTATTATTATTATTATTATTATTATTATTATTATTATTATTATTATTATTATTATATACACTATTCCCATTATTACAATTATCATTATTATACGGTTTATCATCATCTGTAGGTAACATGTGGTTATCTCAATGCAAAGCAACACCTTGGAGAGGACGGGCGAGCTGCACCGTAATATACGATAGTGTCATGTCATAAATCACATCAGTGAGAGAGACGCGCTGCCTCCACCTACACCACACTCAGACACACACACACTAACACCCTCTTTAGACACCAATACCAATTACCGAAAATCATCCCAATTCCTAACTACCCAACAGCCCTCGTGTCCCAATTCCCCTTTAACAACATGACACATTAACTCTCTACTTCTCAGATGGTTTCTACCTTAATTCTTATTACATGGTGAGGCGTCAACAACAGCGACAGGCATAATGAATAAATGACAGAGCAGGAAGCACAAAGAGAGATGAAAGAAGTGAAATGCGAGGAGAAGAGATGATATAGAAGTGAGAAGAAAGATGATAGTAAGATTGGGAAATATATTAAGAGAGAAATACAAACAGGCAAATAGAATAAAAATAAGAAAATAACAAACAAGAAAATATAAAAAATACCAAGACAGGTAAAGGTTAGGTCAAGTTAGGTTAGGTTAGGTTTGGAGGAGGAGGAGGGTAGATGGCAGTATTAGGCAGAGGGTAGGGGTCAACAGCCCTCCTCCAGAAGGCCTTGACGATAACACAAGCTCACGACGCCCGGAGACCACCACCACCACCACCACAGTCACAACAACAACAAAGACACAAACTTACAGACCGAACTATACACGAACAGACAATATCACGGACGGAACTATGACCGATGAGATAGTTTTAAGGACACTTGGGAGACAACTCATGTGTGTGGTCGGAGTGTGGTGGTGGTGGTGGTCGCGTGCTTGAAGAGTGTGGTGGCCGAGTGGAGTGTGGCGGAGCGTGTTGAAGTGTGGTACATTATAAAAAAAAAAGTGTGTGATAGAAGACGTGTAATGGAGTGTGAAAGTTAAACAGACTTGCCTCTTTAAAAAGGATTAAAAAAAAAACTCCCTCACGCACTAACACCCTACACCTGTCAGGTCAGGAGAGGCGGATACTGTACCAAACTAAGTAAGAGGAGCATTAAAGGATAATAAAGGGGTCGGAGGTAATTAAGGGGTCAGCGGTAATTAAAGGGTGTCAGAGGTAACTAAAGGGTGTCAGATAATTAAAGGGTGTCAGAGGTAATTAAGGGGTCAGAGGTACTTAAGGGGTCAGAGGTAATTAAGGGGTCGGAGGTAATTAAGGGGTCGGAGGTAATTAAGGGGTCGGAGGTAATTAAGGGGACGGGGGTAATTAAGGGGTCGGAAGTAATTAAGGGGTCGGAGGTAATTAAGGGTCGGGGGTAATTAAGCGAAGAAATAATGATAAAAGTAAAATGCAACACAGTGAAGAAAAAAAATGCAATAAAATGACAACCAGAATAAGAACGGCGAAACAACACAACCAGAATAAGAACAGTGGGAAGCAACACAGCCAGAATAAAGAACAGGAAGCAACACAACCAAGAATAAAGAACAGTGGGAAGCAACACAACCAAGAATAAGAACAGCGGGAAGCAACACAACCAGAATAAAGAACATGGAGACACAACCAAGAATAAGAAGGAAGCAACACAACCAGAATAAAGACAGGGAAGCAAAAACCAAGAATAAAGAACAGGGGCAACACAACCAGAATAAAGAACAGTGGAACACAACCAAGAATAAGAACAGTGGGAAGCAACACAGCCAAGAATAAAGAACCGTGGGAAGCAACAACCAGAATAAAGACAGGGAAGCAACACAACCAAGAATAAGAACAGTGGGAAGCAACACAACCAGAATAAAGAACAGTGGGAAGCACAACAGAATAAAGAACAGTGGGAAGCAACACAACCAGATAAAGAACAGTGGAAGCAACACAACCAAGAATAAAATGGAAGCAACACAACCAAGAATAAAGAACAGTGGGAAGCAACACAAAGAATAAGAACAATGGAAGCAACACAACCAAGAATAAAGAACAGTGGGGAAGCAACACAACCAGAATAAAGAACAGTGGGAAGCAACACAACCAAGAATAAAGAACAGTGGGAAGCAACACAACCAAGAATAAGGAGCAGTGGGAAGAAACTAAGAATAGAGAACAGTGGGAAACAACCAAGAATAAAGAAGACATGGGAAGCAACACAACCAAGAATAAAGAACCGTGGAAGAAACACAACCAAGAATAGAGACAGTGGGAGCACACAACCAAGAATAAAGAACAGTGGGAGCAACACAACCAGAATAAGAACAGTGGGAAGCAACACAACCAAGAATAAAGAACAGTGGGAAGCAACACAACCAAGAATAAAGAACAGTGGAAGAAACACAACCAAGAATAGAGAACAGTGGGAAGCAACACAACCAAGAATAAAGAGACGGTGGGAAGCAACACAACCAAGAATAAAGAACAGTGGGAAGAAACACAACCAAGAATAGAGAACAGTGGGAAGCAACACAACCAAGAATAAAGAACAGTGGGAAGCAACACAACCAAGAATAGAGAACAGTGGGAAGCAACACAACCAAGAATAAAGAACAGTGGGAGCAACACAACCAAGAATAGAGAACAGTGGGAAGCAACACAACCAAGAATAAAGAACGGTGGGAAGCAACACAACCAAGAATAAAGAACAGTGGGGAAGCAACACAACCAAGAATAAAGAGAACAGTGGAAGCACACAACCAAGAATAAAGAACGGTGGGGAAACACAACCAGAATAAAAAGAACAGTGGGAAGCAACACAACCAAGAATAAAGAACAGTGGGAAGCAACACAACCAAGAATAAGAACAGTGGGAAGCAACAAAACCAAGAATAAAGAACAGCGGGAAGCAACACAACCAAGAATAAAGAACAGTGGGAAGCAACAAAACCAAGAATAAAGAACAGTGGGAAGCAACACAAATAAGAGGAATACTGAGAGCGCCTCTTCAAAACAAGCAGACACATGGTAGAGAAATCACGGGTCAGGGTTTCCTTTTTTTTCTCTCTCTCTCTCTCTCTCTTCTACACACACACACAGAGAGAAAATTTAGCGTCTGCACTGTTTAAAGACAAGGAAGGGTCAAGGACTGGCAGTCAAACAGAAAAAGAAAAAAACATGGGTCTAAAACACACACACACACACACACACACACACACACACACACACACACACACACACACACACACACACACACACACACACACACACACACACACACACACACACACACACACACACAGTTAATCCCATTCCAAGTAGTGTATATACCACATTATATCACTTCACTCCAGATATAAGGAGGCGAATCCAGAAAAAAGTCACAGAATCTAACTAACCTAACCTAACCTAACCTAACCTAACCTATAACAAACTCTAACCTAACCTATTCTATTACTTTAATTGTTAATAATATTTAAATGTGACTTTTTCCTGTGACTCTTTCCTAACCAAAATGGACTTTTTTACTGTGACTTTATTTCCGTTCACCATAGAGGCCCATGTACAGTGCAGTGCTCAAGTCACCTTTGTAAATCGTCAATGTTGAGGGTTTGTCAGCAGTGAAACCTCCATCTAACGAACTATATTGAGAAAAAAAGTCTTTTGTATCGAGGGTCCTGGAAGCGCGACATCACTCAGGTATTCTCTAAGGTTCGTACATAAAATTTTCCTCCTAACTAACTAACTCACTAGAGATGAGAGAAACATTCCACAGGCTCTTACGTCACAAAGATGGCGACCAAAACAACATCCATATTTTCTATTTCCTCCGCAGTTAATATATGTGTTCTCTTATCTTGACTAAAGGGGAATAAGTCAACACGTAAAATCTCTGGTGGATGAAGGACCGCGTCTAGTTAGGATGTACAGTAGTGCAGTAGATCCGTTGCCACTGTAATCGATTCTTCTTTGTCACCGCTTAATTCAACCACTTGACGAGCACCTGTTTCTATAATTTGATCCCAGGCACGCGTGGTGGAGACAGGTTAGGCCGTTTAGGGGTACAATGGAAGGGGGGGGGAGAGAAGGGTAAGGTATTGGCCTCCCGGTGACCACAATCAAAGTCCCGCTGCGCCAACCCACTCACACCCCCTACCACCCACCTCCTCCATCCTCACCCCACCGTCATAAACACATCAATGCCCTCACACAACCACAACACCTATTAAGGGTTTAAATATTGCCCGCAGCATAGAGATAGAGGAGCCCTATGTTGTCCCTAACACCCCGAAACCGCCCCAACAATACGTCCACTTCCTGACGGAGTAGCGGCTGTGTTTATATCTTCTCGTCGCCCTCCTTACTTACACTGTTCTTGGCTGCTCCTATCTCCCAGCGGTACACGTGTTCTTATCATCAACAAGACGACAACGTGTCCTCAGCGTCACCCAGGAGCCATACACCAGCCACACCATCAACTGGACCATAAATCGTCCTCCGTTTCAGATAAAAGCTATAACCATACATTCCAAAACATCGCCTACAAGACCACACATCGCCCTTACTACCTATATGGTCACATGTTATCTAGACTATAACCTACGAGGCAACACACTACCCTTACTCTCACATAAAGGGTCACTGGTTCTCTGTACCACCCAGAGAGCGACACACCGCACCGCCCTAGCATTTATCGCCCGCCATAGTTACGACACGAGGGTGGAGTAGCCGCCTAAAGCTTTTCAAGATACAAGGTCGCTGTAAAGGGGAGTTGTGTGAGGTGAGGTCAAGATGTACAGTAGCTTCACGGTGGGTGTCTTAGTACCAACAGATGATTAAAGCTGGTCAAGCAATTTCAGCAAGAAAAATGGCTGATGGATGTAGTTTGGGAGTGAGAACTTTATCAACAACTGGGTCAGCCACAGGACTAGACAGTGATAACTAGACATGCCATGTTGTTGTCCGCCATCACGTATGTCTTCCCCGACCAGCCTTTTGTCTTTGTGATCCAGAGCCTATTGGCAGAGATACTTCCATAGTAATGAGTTTGGATGACTGTAACAGCTGTGAAAGACACCCAGCTCTGAGCCTCTTGCCGGTGAGTCCCCTACAAGTTTAAGTCACCTGGTATTTGTAATCTCAATTCTTCAACCAACAGGACAAAATATTTATTAAATGCTTTGAAAGCAGTTCTTGGTGATCTTGTACTGACCTAGAGAATTAAGTAGTTCTAGATGTGAGTCAGGCACCCAACTGTGAACGGCTAATTGACTTAAAATGGGCAAGTGAAGGTGGTCGAGAACAGTCGGTACTCAGTGTACTGTATCCGCACTGCTCCACCTATCAGGCCCATGGGACCCAATTGATTTTTTTCTCACTTAATACTACACTGTCACTCTCAAGATAAGGGCACAACAAACACCAAGGAAATGCGAAAAACACCGATCACAGAGACAGAGGAAACATTAAACACTCTTTCCGGATATTAAAGAGTTACTTGTTGAGAACACTCATCTAGTAACCTGAAACAAACCAACAACAAGGAATCACTAACCTGGCGTAAAACGAGAGCAACAGCCACTCATCAGGTCATCGAGAGTAACAATTATGGGTCAATTGGTGCACTTGTTGTGTCAATCACTGAACCAGTCTTTTGACCAGTCACAGTCTAGACATGAGGGCAGCCATAGGAATAAGGTATAACCAGCAGCACGTACTCACGGTAACAGCCGTGGACAGACCAGTAAGACATAGATATGAACATCCAACCACGGGGACAGCCATGCATCTAGCCAGGGAGACAGCCATGCATCTAACCAGGGAGACAGCCATGCATCTAACCAGGGAGACATACAACTAGCCAGGGAGACAGCCAAGCATCTAACCAGGGAGACAGCCATGCATCTAACTAGAGACAGCCATGCATCTAGCAGGAGACATACAGCTGAGGGGAGACAGCCATGCATCTAGCTGGGGAGACAGCCATATATCTGTGGAGACCTACAACTGGCCAGGGGAACAGCCCAAATCAGAGCTACCTGATCAACACTCAACTGTGAGAGAGAAAACCACTCAGCTGTACT
This sequence comes from Homarus americanus, assembly GCF_018991925.1. Classification (NCBI taxonomy): domain Eukaryota; kingdom Metazoa; phylum Arthropoda; class Malacostraca; order Decapoda; family Nephropidae; genus Homarus; species Homarus americanus. The sequence continues at coordinate 1,536,954 of NW_024731852.1, read as the reverse complement.
AGACCCTCACACACAACACAGCCTACACACAAACACACACACAAAGACATGGCAGAAATATCACTCCCTCTTTTTTGTTCATCATTGTTGGGAGGATACAAAGTAAACTGTCAATATACACACAGCTATTCCGTCTCTACGAAGTGAATAGTCTAATTAGGAGTTTTTTTGGTACCCCGACAATGGACTACAACAGTACCACCGGCGGGAAAAACCTGGCGATTTTTTCGTGTCAAGTCTATAGGTGTCGACGTCATTCATCTGTGATGCCAATCCACGCTCACTGCACCAACTGAGAGTTTATTTTTAAGCGACATTAAACGGCAGGGAACATTTTATAGATTGTATCATTGCGCAGGCGTTACTTCCAAGTCGTGAACATTCCAAATAATAATAATAATAATAATAATAATAATAATAATAATAATAATAATAATAATTAATAATAATTATAATAATCCATTACTGTATTTGATGCCAATGAAGAACCATTGTACAATTTAGGTCATAACAAACACGATAGTCCTCGGCAAGGTCCTTGGTGCCGTGTGAACACCTTGGAAGGTGCGACATAACACACTCATCGGGATGATACACAACAACAACAGTTTGTGGGCTACGTTACCCTCCGGTCTCTCAGCTGCTGGTCCTCAACACTCACCTGCAAAATACAAGAAAAATCAACTGTTAGCATGGAGGTTAACTGTGCCATACGAACATGTCATAGTCTGTGTAGTGGCATACTAGCGTGCCAGGACCTATATAAGTGTGGTGTCTTATGCAGGAGTGTAGCGTCATACTACAGGTAAGATGAGTGACGGTAATACTCATACACAATACCTGATCCCTGAGTGGCCGTCACTATCAGTACCACTTCCGCCTGGCTCCATGCGTGCCTGAGACTAACTGTCGAGGAGGGAGGAGACTCCCTAAGTTATCTCAGTTTGGCCCTGGGAGGAAGAAAAGGTGTGTGGAGGGTGGGGAGTAATGGGAGAGGAAGGGTAGGTGAGGGAGGGATGGAGAGAAGGTTGTGGGAGGGTAATGGGACACAAGACTCACCAGTATTGTTGTCCTCGGTGTTGTTGGGGACGGTGGTGGGTTTGTCGGGACCATCGTCGACATTACGCAGGACTTTGGTGACCGCGTGACGCCACCTCATGATGCGGGAGTTACGTCTCTCCATGGTTAATAAAGTCAAGTGGTGGAGGAGGAAACTGGTGGCGGGTTACTGGATGCAGGTGTGTGTGTGGGCGTAAAGTAGAGGGGTGGTGCGACCCACATGGTCCACACCAGCCACCACATGACCACACCCTCTACACCACCACCACCACACCTCGCCCCGCCACACACATTGCTCACCGCACTTGTTGTTGCTTTACACTCTTATATCCAACACACCTTACACTACTTCCCTCACCATTTCAGGGCGTTTTACACACTTTTTTTCCTTACTCTACCTTTCAACACTAGACTTGGTTCTCGTGCACTTCATGGCCACAGGGAACGGACATGAACCACTACTTTCACCATATAACACGACGCCCACACTGTCCACCAGACGCCATCAACCTCTATAATCCACATTTTAATTTCCAGTATCAGATGTATTATGAGCGTGGGTGGTGCGCCGCGTTACTCGCTCAACCATGGCGCTCACCATTACGAAATTTGGTAATCTGTCGCCAGGAAAAAAACCACACACCATAATATAATGTGTTTCCTATGCATTAAAAATGATTTCGTTATAGACATGTAAGTAAACATTGTTAGGATGATACTGAAGGAATCTCTCTCTCTCCGCATATATTCATGTCACAAGCAACATGGAGACTACACACACACACACACACACACACACAACTGGGTTAAACACACACCTCACCACCACGGCTAACCTCCACTGCACCTTACCCAGATGAAAGGTTGCACTGACCCAACATGACCCATGAAACAAAGGAAAGGACACCCACCCACTTGCCTACAGTGAGGCAGGAAGAATGGAAGTAGTTCTATACAGGTACAGAGGTCGGGGCTAAGGTAGGAGGGATGGTAGTAACAGTTGTAAGGTGAGGTAGGGAGGCCAAGGTGAGACCGCAAAGGAAGGAAGCAGTGTTAGTGTGAGGTAGGGAGGTCAGGGTGATTTAGGGTGGGGCAGGGAGGGTAAAAACGTGTCGAGTAGGGTGGGAGCCTCGCTGTAATGGGGGTAATGTTGGGTCGGATAAGTCTGAATGGAGTAAAAAGTTTTACTCTGGCTGAGGGGAGGAGGTCATACTCGAGAGGAGCTTAAAGGACGGGGTCGTGCCCAAGTGAGTGTTGGGACGGGGTTGTGCTTGAATAAGGGTTGAGAGAAGGTCGTGACTGAGTGAGGGCTGGGGGCAGGTCGTACTTGAGTGAGGGCTGGAAAGAGGTCGTGCTTGATTAAAAGCTAGGAATAGGTCGTGGTTGAGTTCTAGGGATAGGTCATGTTTGAGTGAAGGTTAGGAGGAGGAGGAGGAGGTCGTGCTGAGTGGCGAGTGATGAGAGGAAGTCAACCTTCACACGGACACAAGGATGAGATCGTGTTTGACCCGAGGGCTGGCAGGACGTCCACCTTCACAAGGACACTCGGGTGAGGTCGTGCTTGTGTGAGGGTCGCTGTACAGGGAGGGGGGGCGAGGGAAGAGCGTGGTAGTGATGTGGACAACTGGTCGGGCTGGACGGTGTGGTGTGGTGGGCTGGGGACATATGAATAAACATGCCGAGCGCCAAGAAACTGGGCAGCCCTCTCTGCCATAGGCACTCCTGCCCCAAACATATCATTATTAGCCCAGGTATGTTAAGAATACTAAGATACAATTTCATCCGGGTGTAAATTATCTTAATATCTGCAGGAGGAGAGGGCGGGGGAGTTGGAGACAGGCGCCAACACAACAGGAGGTGGGACGTGTTTATGGTCAATCACACCCCACAAACGTCCTGTACACACGACTTACGAGCGCCACTAGCGGAGGGGGCGGGACACACTCAAGATGTTATCCCCTCAACTGCCACACTCTTTGCATCCAGGTGTCAATATCAGTTAAGACGTAGAATTGTAGTGAGTGAAGTTACTTTCATTAGTTAGTGTGTGGACTCCTTATAACCCAAGCCTGGCCCAAGGCACTCACCACAGTGTACCTCGTGCAAACACTCTCTCCATCACCAGCCTTGCACACCCTCTGATCTCTCTCTACTTACACACACACACACACACACACACACACACTATTACAGGTTCTCAAATCAGACGTTACAACAGATAATATAAGTACATAACAATAAATTTTTGTATATCATCAGTAGCAACATGAGGAGGGGGGTGAGGGGTGGAGGGGGGACAGGAGGAGGAGGAGGCATCAGTGACCAAGACCAGATCTGTATACTATGATCAACCCACTGCCCTCGGCATCAAACAACGGCCTCCAACTGTTAGTTCAACCCAGTGCAACGGCCTCACCATCACAGCACCACTATGTAAACTTTGCCATAATATTAGTGGAACGATAACACCTTCATGGCACCCGCGTCAAGGCAAGGTAACCCTGACCGTCATTTATTATCAATAGGTTGGAATCTAATCTTAAGGTGATCAGGTGGTGTTTGACAGTGACATTCGTTCAGTCTTAACCATAAACACGAGGCTGGTGAGAATAATATATGCTGACGGTAATAGATCAGAGGGTTACCGAGACAATATGCTAAGCCTCCTCCGTCATACTACCTCACACTCCCATTGTCCTGAGTTTGACCTTGAGCAGCCCCAGAGAGTAAAAGTTGTAAATGAAGATGTCTGCTGTTGTACATCTCACTGCCGGGGACGGAGCGACTGCATATTACATTCCATCCAGGTTAACTTCTGTACACTAAGGTAACACGTGTTGTGGCTCTGATCTTCGCTTCTCTAACTTTTTAACGGAGGTCGAATCAAAATTGTGAGCCATAAATCACATCTGAAAGTTTGACAAGAAAAGTTTGTGTCAATAAACGAGAGAGACAAAAGGAGAGTCTTGGGGATACAAATAATAACACTCAGGTATGATAATCCTGAAGAAGACGACACCAAACGTCAGTCAGGTCTATCAACATCTGCTCCTTCAACAACACCAGCGGTCAACACGTCGCTCCTGGAGGTGTTGGAGTCTCCGGCGTGGCTCTAAACACGAAGAAAAAAATTGGTAGTTGGATGTGCAAATACAGATCACCACCACACACCGGAGGCACAGGGTAAAATTTCACTTGTGGAGAGACGATACCAGGTAACTCGTTCCTCTGTATCAGGGTTCTTAGGGCTCAAATGGTAAGCCCTGAGAGAATGTGAAGAAATTCTGGTACGGGGTTTAAAAGGATCCATATCTTACCGTACAAAAGAAACCACAACACTCCTGAGAATGATGAACTAAAACTGAGTTAATAAGTTTTCCCGTAAAGTATAAACGAAATTTTTTTCCCCTCGAGAATAATGTAATCTGGTTGAGACGACTGACTGATGGGTGAGGTTGGCGGTGTCGCTATGAGAACTAATGCCGTGTTTGGTCCCATAACTTGGCAGACCACAGCTTAAGTCATGACATGTATACTTAATTAACAGCAAAAGCCTCCGTGGTGGTGCTCTTACTACCCCCTAAACCACATGTTCTCATCTCAACACACCTGTCCTCCTGTCTCTCTGTTATGTGCTTGAGTATTATGTACTTGGTGTTTATGGGTCATTATGTATTGGTGTCTTGTCTTGTACATGTATGAGTGCTTTGTAAGGCAGTCTCCATCACTCCTCACCTCCCCTTAATGTCAATGCAATGAGGTAAAAAAAAATCAAATACCTCCATTACATCCGTTGTGATGATGGAAGATAATCCGATCGACATTTTACCTACGTCTCTCTCTCTCTCTCTCTCTCTCACATCTCTTCCATGAATGGCCAAACTAAAAACACCATAAGGAAGCCACCACCTTCACGCATCACTGACCATAAGGAGTGCAATAGGCCGGTTGGCTTTGTGCATGGTAGTTCCTGTCGAGATTATCTACCACTCTCTACCGTCCATGAATCTATCCAGCCTCCTTTACAACTTTCCAGCGTCCCGCCTTGTTGCTAAGCTTGTTCCACTCGTCCACCACATTTGTGAACCAGTTCCTTCCTATCTCCTCTAAAACCTAAAACTTATCCAACCCAGTTTATATTAGAACTTTATCTATATCTTTGATTTCTTTCACCCATGAATCTTTATCATATATCCCCCGCATCTTCGTCTTTCCAGTGAATGCAAGTTTAGTTTCTTTAATCTATCTTGATATGGAAGTTTCTAAGTCGGAATCATTTTGGTATTCTTCGTTGCACCGACTCCAGTGATTTGATATCCATTCTATAATAAGGGCACCAGAACTGAACAGCATAATCGAGGTGCGGCCTGACTAGGCCGGATATAATTGCAATATGACCTTCGAATATAAAACTAATACTCTAATTTGTTATTTCGAACATTAACGCACTGTTTTCTCCGAAGATCCGATATACTTACCTGTCACCGAGGACACACACACACACACACACACACACACACACACACACACACACACACACACTTGTATAATTTGTAATTCAACCATTCCAATATATACAGCTCTGTCCTCAATAACATTTATATACACACACACACACACACACACACACACACACACACACACACACACACACACACACACACACACACACACACACACACACACACACACACACACACACACACACACACACACACACACACACACACACAGACCAGCCCACGCCAACAACTGTAAGCTATAGTAATCTGTATGTTTAATCATTATTTCCTTCTTCTTTTTTAGTAATAAGCTTTTGTTAAACAACCACACCCCATTATGTTTGTATGTAATAAGTCATTTTTGTCTAATGTATATTTTCAGCCTTCGGGCTGCCGACTTTTTCAATAAACCGTTAATTATTATTATTATTTATTATTAAAAATTGCACACATACCGCAGCCCGGGTGAAATTCAGTGTGTGTGTGTGTGTGTGACTCACTCCATGATGCCTTCTGGTAGGCTGTCATAACAAACACAAGGGCCGCCACAGCACCCACACCTCACCATTAAAACCAACACCACAATAATGACGGTCCCTCAATGCTCCCCCCCCGTTTCTGTGACACACCACCTCCCTCTCTGTATCATAATCCCTCACCTCCTCAAGTACCTCCCCATTCATTCTCCACTCATCTCTCACCTAACAAAAGACTTCCTCAGTCCCCTCACTAAGTCAAGGACCTCCCCTCACCTCACCATGAAGACCTAAATAAAAGTTTTTCATCATCTTACACATGACGCCTCGGGTTAATAATAATAAAAAAGCCCTGGCGTATGAAGCACTGGATACTGCGGACAGTTCTAAAATATGAAGCCACGGTTACCTAAACAAATTCTTAACAAGTAAAACACGAAACGGGCTACAGTTCACTGGTGGCATGTCACGCACCAGCCTCCTCCCCGGCAAGTGGACTAATGACTATGAAGACGCAGGTGATGTGCGTACAAACACTTCACCCATATGGCCACAGAAGTCAAAATATTCGTAGTTGGTTCATCGTTAACTAAAACCAGGGTACACTATATGGTGCGGCACTCAGCAGGCGGACTACACGGTGCACAAGGCAGGGTACATACGCTCACTACAAAGGTAGAGGCAGGGTACAGTCTGGGGCGGGAGGCAGCAGGAGACAGCTTGGGGTAACAGAGTACGGGAAGACGCAGGGTTCGGCTTGGGCTGTGGAAGTATGGGGTGTAGCAAGACAGCCTGTAGGACTAGCAAGGTAGGGAAAGCGGCAGGGGAAACCATGGGGTGGCAGGGTAAGAAGGACAGCAGGAAACAGCTTGGGGTGTCAGTAACGAGGCCCTTGGGGTGGGAGAGTCTCCCACTGGCTGCCCTCAGCTGTAATTCCACTAAAAGCTGCATGTGTCTGCTGCTGGGGCGGCCACACGGGGCTGGGGACCACCACTCACCCGGCCTCCTCTTGCTCACCTCCACCTCGCTGTGTTAGGCGGTTACACTCACTCCTCCTTCCAATAGTGTAGGGGTGTAGGTTGCCGGGGTGTAGGTTGCCGGGGTACTGGGGTTAATGGTGGATGCTCCAGTACAGTATATATCAGGTGCCACTAAGAGGGTTCACGCTCCCACTTGACTCAGCCCTGTCAGTATTGTTGTTATTGCCGACTCTGTATCTGTATTTTTCTGGCTCAATAAACTGTTTCAATATCAATATCCAGTTGGTATCATCTGCTTGTGAGAGTTGCAAGTGGTAGTTCATGATGCAGGAGGGAGGGAGTGTGGTGTCCCATCCCAAGCACCAGGCCATACACCTGTGTTCTCTCCATCATCCACCTGGCTGACCCGGCACATTAACCACACACATTGATTAAAGCACCTATCTCACACGCCCACCACCATAACGGGACACTTATACCTGTCGCAGTGCCAGTTATCAAGAGTTATGTCCTCGGGTACACCGCCTCTGTCGTCAGGTAGCCGCTGGAATATGCTACTCAAACAAGACTACACAATGAGGCTGAGGTTGAGACTCGGGTTCACTAGACACCAACGGGTTAAATCAATCCATTAACCGCTAGCTAAAGTATGCACAGGTATATCACTTAATAAAAAGGTTGGATGTTCAGGGTCAAATTTACTACACACCATACGGCTAAAACCATTTGCAAGCCACATGTGAGGTGCCAGGCAGCTGCTACAAAACACCCGGTTACTGGATATCACTTAGCAATAAGACTGAAGGTTCGGGGTGAATTTTACTATGTAGCAACAACAGGTTACACCACTGACCCAGGCACAAGTTAGGGTCATGTGGCCAGGTTTGAACAATGTGGTGAGCGTCAACACTTAATCACGTGGCCAGCCTTAAAAGGTAAGGAAAACCTGGGTCTGGGTCCTGGGGGCATCACCGTCGGCTGTAAAACTGTGCAGGGCATCTGTTGACGCTTTTCCTTCCACCGACCGTCCATTACATAAGAACATAAGAAAATAAGGAGTCTGTGCATAGGCCGGTTGGTCTGTGTGGCAGCTCCGTAGTGGTTTACCCTCTCTATCATCTTTTAAACTTTTCAGTGTTCCAGCACTTACTACAAAGTTGCTAAGCTTGTTCACTCGTCCACCACCCTATTTGTGAACCGAGTTCCTTCCTATCTCCCTCCTAAACCTAAACTTATCAACTTAAATCTGTTGCTTTGGTCCTATCCTGCTCGGATATTATAAGAACTTTATCTATATCCCTTTATTGATTCCTTTCACCCCTTGAATACTTTATCATATCTCCCCGCACTCTTCGTCTTTCTGGGGAATGCAAGTTCAGTTTCTTTAACCGCTAATATATCCACCAGCCAAACTACGCACAACATGGATTGAATCGTTTCTTCTCCAATGCTCAATCAATTTTAGGTAGGGATATTAATGAGATAAATGGTGAAGCAAAGTGTAGTGGTGTTTGTTAACTGGTAGTATGATGAGACGACTGACTGGTGAAATTGGACACAGCCCTTACTAAACAATTCAATAACCACTCTCAGGAGGTTAATACACAACAAAGTCTAGAGATTGCTGCCCTGTCGTGATTTTCAATAAGCAGACAGAGAAAAATTGGCCTCGATGCCTGTGGGAGAGAAACTTAAGCTGACGTTCCCTGTGATCCACCGCCGCCTTCACCAACCCACCGGCTGTTTGACCACATTGTGATTACCACCGTTTATCATACTTTAATAGATGTTATCACTTCTCGTCCACAAGCCTCGCGGTACACACCTAAACCACACTTACCAGACGAGGACTTAATGAATAGTTAGTTTCAATGACGGGCTGGTGAGGTGAGCGGGAGTTAACACCTGCCGGACCTATTGCTTTCTCATCTGCGCCGCGAGTCAATAATCACATACTCATTCTCCAGGTGCATTCTTGCCAGCACACCTGTCAACCCTCATCTCCTCCTTCACTTTCATGGACTATAACCTCATTGGAGTCTAGGGAGTCACTTACACAAGACTACATAACAAACCCCAATACATTACACATGGCCGTCTCATTATAGTTTAGTTCTCACACACACATGTAAGTCAGGGCAAGTGGTAGAGCTATGATTGAGGCAGATGGCTGGTATTGTAGGTGAGTCAGGGCACTGAGCCTGTGTTGCCCGGCCAACTGCTCTCATTACACACTTCACCACAACCCCACCCACCTACACCCCACCCTGTCAACCTAACTCACCATCCCACCTCAAAAAAATCGTAAGATGAGCCAATGAGAAAACATCGAAGCTCTCGACCCAACTATTCATTCCTTAATCAAAACACAGGGGAACAAACAACAAGTGGGGGCAACAGTTGGTACAAGGAGGCAAGTATCGACCAGGAGGATAATTAACCAAGTGGTGCCTCCCTCCCCCTCCCACTCCCTCCCACATCCTCCTGTGATTTCCTCCTACCTCCTTGCTCGCTCTGCCTCCACCACCTGCTCTGCCTCTTGTCACCACTGCTCTGCTTCCACCACTAGCCTCTCCACCACTGCTCTGCCTCCCATCATCCTGCTTTCACCTTAAAATACAATAACCACTGACAGGAGGTCGTGCGTGGGGAGGGGTGTGGTGGGCAGGGGCGTTGAGTGGGCAGGGGGGGCGTGTGGTGAGCGAGGGAGGGGGTGTGTGAGGTGAGCAGGTGTGTGGGTGGGCAGGGGTGTGTGAGGTGGGTGTAGGAGGTGTGGCAGGGGGGGGGGTGTGGTGGGCAGGGGGGGTGTGAGTGGGCAGGAGGGTGTGGTGGACAGGAGAGTGAGTGGGCAGGGGGGGGGGTGAGTGGGCAGGGGGTGTGAGTGGGCAGGAGGGTGTGGTGGGCAGGGGTGTGAATGGGCAGGGGGGGGTGTGGAGTGGGCAGGAGGGGTGTGGGTGGGCAGGAGGGTGTGGTGGGCAGGGAGGGGTGTGGGTGGGCAGGGGGGGTGTGGGCAGGTGTGGTGGGCAGGGGTGTGTGGGGTGGCTGGGGTGTGTGGGCAGGGGGGTGTGTGGTGGGCAGGGGGGTGTGTGTGGTGGGCAGGGGGGTGTGTGGGGTGGGCAGAGGGTGTGTGTGAGTGGGCAGGGGGTGTGGTGGGCAGGGGTGTGTGTGGGTGGGCAGGGGTGTGTGGTGGGCGGGGGTGTGAGTGGGCAGGAGGGGGGTGTGTGGGCAGGGGGGTGTGGGTGGGCGGGGTTATGGTGGGCGGTGTGTGGTGTGGGGTGTGGTCTGTAGTGGGCAGGGTGGTGGGCAGGGGTGTGATGGGCAGGGGGGGGGGTGTGGTGGGCAGGGGGTGTGGTGGGCAGGGGGTGAGTGGGCAGGAGGGTGTGGTGGGCAGGGGGTGTGAATGGGCAGGGGGGTGTGGGTGGGCAGGGAGGGTGTGGTGGGCAGAGGGTGTGTGGAGTGGGCAGGGGAGGGTGTGGTGGGCAGAGGGGTGTGTGGGCAGGGGGGTGTGGTGGTGGGCAGGGGGTGTGGGTGGGCTGGGGTGTGTGGTGGGCAGGGTGTGTGGTGGGCAGGGGGGTGTGTGTGGTGGGCAGGGGGGGGGGTGTGTGGGTGGGCAGAGGGGTGTGTGGTGGGCAGGGGTGTGTGGTGGGCAGGGGTGTGTGTGTGGGCAGGGGGTGTGGTGGGCAGGGGTGTGGTGGGCAGGAGGTGTGTGAGCAGGGGTGAGTGGGCAGGGGGTGTGGTGGGCAGGGGGGTGGTGGGCAGGGGGTGTGGTGGGCAGGGGGGGTGTGATGGGAGGGGGTGTGAATGGGCAGGGGGGTGTGGTGGGCAGGGGGTGGTGGGCAGGGAGGGGGTGTGAGTGGGCAGGGGGGGTGTGGTGGGCAGGGGGGGGTGTGGGCAGGGGGGGGTGTGGGTGGGCAGGGGGTGTGTGAGTGGGCAGGGGTGTGTGGGTGGGGGGGTGTGTGGTGGGCAGGGGGGTGTGGTGGGCAGGGGGTGTGGTGGGCAGGGGGGGGTGTGGTGGGCAGGGGGGGTGTGTGGTGGGCAGGGGGTGTGGGTGGGCAGGGGGGTGTGGTGGGCAGGGGTGTGGGCAGGGGTGTGTGGTGGGCAGGGGTGTGGGTGGGCAGGGGGGGGTGTGGTGGGCAGGGGTGTGTGGGCAGGGGTGTGGTGAGCAGGGGGTGTGGTGGGCAGGGGGGTGTGGTGGGCAGGGGTGTGGGTGGGCGGGGGTGTGTGGTGGGCAGGGGTGTGTGGTGGGCAGGGGGTGTGGGTGGGCAGGGGTTTGGGTGGGCAGGGGGGGTGTGGAGTGGGCAGGAGGTGGAGTGCAGCAGTATGAAGGGACTAGAAACGTGTTTGTGGGCAGGGGTGTGGGCAAGAGAAATAGAAGGGGTGGGCAAGAGAAAGAGCAGGAGGGCCACACAATAAAATAAGAGAAAGGAGACAAGCAAGAGAAACAGGTGTTTGAAGGGTGAGGAGGAACAGGTGTGTGAAGGGCGAGGGAGAAACAGGTGTTTGAAGGGTGAGAAAAACTGGTGTTTGAAGGTGAGGAGAAACAGGTGTTTGAAGGGTGAGGGAGAAACAGGTGTGTGTGAAGAGTGGGGGAGAAACAGGTGTGTGAAGGTGGGGAGGACAGGGGTGTGAAAGGCGAGGGGAGAGAAACAGGTGTTTGGAAGGGTGAGGGAGAAACAGATATTTGAAGGGTGAGGGAGAAACAGGTGTTTGAAGGGTGAGGAGAAACAGGTGTTTGGTGAAGGAGAAACAGGTGTTTGAAGGATGAGGGAGAGAGAAACAGGTGTGAAGAGTGAGGGAGGAACAGGTGTGTGAAAGCAGAGAGACAGGTGTTTGAAGGGTGAGAGAAAAAACTGGTGTTTGAAGGGTGGGGAGAAACAGGTGTGTGTGAAGGATGAGGAGGAGAACAGGTGTGTGTGTGTGTGTGTGTGTGAAGGGTGAGGAGAAGTGTGTGTGAGTGGTGGAGGTACAATGGATGGCAGGGGGGGACAGGTTTACTAATTCATTAGCGGCGGCAGGCTGGTGACACGCCACCACCTGGATGTTTGTGCACAACCATGAAAACACACACACACACACACACACCACACACACACACACACAGGTTTAAAAGTAAACATAAGCGGATGGGTGTGTAGTGTTTTCGGTGGAGTCTAAGTGGGTCTGTTGGCAAGTAATTAGGCATTACAGTGAACAGCAGTGATTTCTCAGTGCGGCGGCAGGTTGGGTTAGGTTAGAGTGGTTTAATGTGATCTGTCAGTGGGTTAATATCATCTCAATGGGTTAATGTCATGTCTCGAGTTAACATCACCTCACTATTGGTGGGTTAACGCTTCCTAACTGGTTACCGTCTTCAACATATAAAATAAACATTGCTCATCAATTATTCCATACACAACAAAAATAAAATAAATAAATAGCGCCACGATAATTACTTCACAGAAAATGGAAAATATTAAATAAGCGTCATTAATTATTTTACAAAGAACACGAAGGAAAAAAACTAACAGGTGTGGGGCAATAATTATGAGCCACGGGGTAAATGTAGTTAATATTTCCTATTTGTAAAATATTTAATGTTGTCGTAATATAATTTCTCCATATGGAAATAAAATGTTAAATCAATTGTGAGAGAAATTTAAATATTCAAGATTTTCCTCGTATTCGAAATTATTTTCCCCGATGAAATTTGAATTAATATTTCCTGTCTGTGTGCCCCCTCAGGGACTCGGTGGTGTGTGTGTGTGTGTGTGTGTGTGGTAACTTTGGAGTGTTTGTGCAGTTGGGTCAGTGATTCCTCAGGAATATATAAGTGAAGGGTGAGTGGGGAGTTTCTGGTCCACTCACCTCAATCACCCTCTGCCCCCCTCTGGTTCTGCTGTTCTAATCCTCCTGCTGCTCACCTATGTCTGCCCTCCTGACCCTGCTCCCACCCCACCTGCTGTTTATCTCACCTGCCTCCACCCCTTTCTCCTTCCTTCTACATACTGCTTTACTCACTTTCTCCCACCTGCTGATCTTATCCACCTACCCTCTGCTTGCTGCCTCTCCCACGTAATCACCACCTGCCTCCCACCTGAGTTAGGGCAATACCTTGTCCATGACATTCACCAGAGGAACATCAAAGACAGGTTAGAATAGGAGTTTCCACACACACACACACACACACACACACACACACACACACACACACACACACTATAATAAACATATACTTATCGTGTTTACATCTACAGATCTTGTCCAGTAAATCCATTAAAGATTCATACCGGACGAGCTGCCATTAATGATCACACGTCACACTTATGTATTAAAAGTAAGTCACATGCTATACATACAACTTGCAGGACCTACATATAAGATATAGTTCAGAGCTTGAATTACCTTCAGTATTTACACCACAATTAATACTTTAATTTGCTGTCTACGTTACACTTATTAAATGAATCAGTAACTAAACACAACACAAGACTCACACAAGGCACAATCTTATCACAAACTGTTAAAAAAAACGTTTTAATTGTACAGTTTTCGCTTAAATAAAACTCGCCAAACTGGATCTCAGATATGACGTCACATGAACCTTGAGCGCTCTCAAGTAGTCTTTTGGAAGCAGTTGTTACCCTCCTTCAGTACAGGTCAGTCCAAACCTTATTTACAGAAAAGTGTATTTGTGAAGAGATAAAACATTTAATCTTTTTCAGGATGATCTGAGGCCAGCAGGTGACATCAAGCCTCCCCTCATGACATCATCAACCACTGGATAAATAATACGTTTTTTGGCAGCTTTTTTTTTCAATTAAATTTACAAAAAGATGTTGAGTGTTTCATGATTTCTTCCGGCATGATCTCATGGAGTTTACACATGCATGAAAATTGGGAGAAGTGAAAAGCAAGGATCAGTGAGGTGTGTGGGAGGCTGAGGGGCGAGGAGGGTGTGGAGGGGGTGTGGAGGGAGGCAGGGAGGGTGGGAGGGAGGGGGAGGTGTGGAGGGAGGCAGGGTGAGGAGGAGGCAGGGGGGTGTGGAGGGAGGGGAAGGGTGGGGAGGGGGAGGAGGGGTGTGGGGGAGGCAGGGAGGGGTGTGGAGGGAGACAAGAGGGTGTGGGAGGGAGGGAGGGGTTGGAGGGAGGGAAGGGGTGTGGGAGGGGGCAAGAAGGGGGGAGGGAGGAGGGGTGGGGTGAGGGAGGGAGGCAGGGAGGGGGTGTGGAGGGGGCAGAAGGTGTTGTGGGGGGCAGGGAGGGGTGTGGAGGGAGGCAGGGAGGGGTGTGGAGGAGACAAGAGGGGGTGTGGGGGGGGGTGGGGAGGGGTGGAGGGAGGCAAGAGGGTGTGGAGGGAGGCAGAGGGTTGTGGAGGCAGGGGAGGGTGTGAGGAGGGAGGGTGTGGAGGGGGGAAGGGAGGGGGTGTGGAGGGAGGCAGGGAGGGTGTGGAGGGAGGCAGGGAGGGGGTGTGGAGGGAGGCAGGGAGGGTGTGGAGGGAGGGAGAGGGGGTGGAGGAGGCAGAAGGGGTGGAGAGGCAGGAGGGTGGAGGGAGGCAGGGAGGGGTGTGGGGGTGACAGGAAGGTGTGGAGGAGGCAGGAGGGGTGGAGGGATGTGAGGAGGGCTGAGAAGTGAGGGAGGGAAGCAGGGAGGTACGTGAGCTGTCATGTGACCTGCTAACTCAGGCCTGGCGTCTCGAACACTCGTACACGTCCCCCTGACTGCAGATCTGTGGAGGCATCTAACTGGATCAATGAAACGGCACAAATAACTTATCAAATTTACGACGACAATCAACCGTAATTAGATATATTCTATTATCTCTTAGTCAGATAAAATAAAAACCTAACGTTGGAATCTTTAGAGAATCGGAAGGGTTAGGCCGGGGTCCCTCCCTGGTGGCAGATTACCCCGACACCGCTACTGTCATCTCCCTCCTCTCTCTTGTTGACCCCTGTTAAAAACCAGAGGATTACACATTGTTTTGTATGACGCCCCACCACCACCCTCGTCCACTGTTTGTACGGCTTTCCTGCCTCTACAACACACCTCACATATCCCCCACATACCAGCAACAGAACTCAAATATTATCTATAAAAAAATCATCTATGACAAATATCACATCCACACATGTCCAAGTGCCTTAGATCATCCACCTTGGCGGCAACAACCCCACATTAAACTGCATCAACTCTATGTCGAAAAAAAAAAAAACAAACAAATTAACTGAGATGAAGCTGTCACCATATACAAAGAGAGAGTGAGCGAGTACTGGGCAGCTGTAAGAAGCAGTGTACATCATACAGGAGAGGCAAGCGGTGGGCAGTAACGAGGTAATCAAGAGACAGGAGCAACAGACACCTAAATCAGTATCTACGTACATTATATATCCTACACATGTGAATATGATCCTGTCCCCTACAACTTATCGTGTGCCTGTTGCGCCTTTTCCTCCTCCCTCTCACCTAACCCACCCACGAGGGCAAAATATCTCCCGCCCTACCCCTGACAACACCTCCTCCCACCTTCCTTTCACGTACCTCTTAGACCTATACCACATCTATCCGATTCTTCACTCTTTCATTCCTGATCGTCCCCTACCACCTCCTTCCCGCCCCATATCCTTAACCTCCTCCACCACCTCTCCTATCCGCTGTATCCTTTAACCTCCCTCACCTGCAGCTCCACGTATACACCTGGGCTCTGGATACCTGAGGTTGCTCAGTATACCACCGTGACTGTGTGAACAAGTCTCGTCGGCCTCGAGTGGCGGTGTGTGGTGAATGTAGCCTGAAGCAGACACGGGGAGGGGGGATAAGAGGGGAGGATGGGGGGATAAGAAAGGGGAGGGAAGAGAGGGGGAGAGGCGAGGTAAATGAAGTGGATGTGGTGCAAGAGGGGGAGGGATAAGCACAAGAGAAATAGTGGTAAGATTGGGGAGAGTGAAGGAGGATGATGAGAAGGGGGGGGTGGCCAGATATAAGGTAGATGAGAAAAGTGAAGGTGAGAGAAGGTACAGTACAGGGGGTGAAGGAGGAGCCAGCAGGTGGTGGTGTGGTGGAGGTGGAGGCAGGTGTATAAGGTGGTGGAGATTGGGACAGCAGGTGGTGGCAATAGGCGTGAGAGGCAACAGCAGCAGCTATGTAAGGTGGGGTGGGGTGTGGGAGGTGTACATGGTGGTAGTCCCCACACATACATACATACATACATATACACACACACACACACACACACACACACACACACACACACACACACACACACACTGTGCTGTCGATTACCTTCAAGTCTTTAGCCAATGTAAAATATTACATAAATCCACGAATACATAACCTGCTTCTCATTCTGGCTCGACCAAATACTACCCAATGTGGCGCCGGTTCTGTAAATGTCAAATTTCAACTTTAATCCTTGTCAATAGTGATGACGAGTGAGTGAGAGAACACCTGTTGACGTGTGGATCATCAGCTGCGTATTACAGGTGAGGAAAACACACACACACACACACACACACACCTGTGGCGTCCCCCAAGGCACCGAGAAGGGACCACTATGCTTCCTTATGCTTATCAATGATGCCCTAAGAGAAACCCTTGCTTGCTGGAAATATGTCGACGACTCCACCATTGGGATCAGCGTCAACAATTCTGCTCCCGACTATACCGCCCTTCAGGATTTATTGAACAGTTTCCACAACTGGGCCACCAACAACCACGTCACCATCAACCATACAAAGACCATGGTTATGCACATCAACCTCTCCTCCGACGTTGTCCCACCCCCTTCCATTACTTTAGGTCCCAACACACTCCAGGTTGTAGATTCCACTAAGCTCCTCGGCGTCACCATAGACAACAAACTAAATTGGAAACCACACGTCAGTGAAGTTGTCAAATCCTCCAGTTTCCGTCTCCACCTCCTCCGCCGACTCAAGTCCCTCGGAGTTCCTGCACCAGAGCTCCTCAGTGTTTGCTCAACATTCATACTTCCCAAGCTCACCTATGCCTCCCCTACCTGGTCTTCCTCCCTAAATGCGACACAACGTAAACACCTAGAAAAGGTGCAAAAGAGGGCATGCAAGATTATTCTCTCCCCTTCCTACTCCACATATCAAGAAGCGCTCAACACACTGACCCTCTCGGCTCTCAGTGACCATCACCACGACCTCGTCTGCAAATTTGGTGAGAAGCTTCTGCATCATCCTCGACATCGGCTCCTACTACCACCTGAGATCCCTCGCCCGAGAATTGCTGTTCGACACCACAACCGCATCCAGCCCATACGAGCACGAACTGATCGCTATAAGAACAGCCCAGTCTCAACCATTGTAAAAATTATCAATAACCTGTAATCAACCAGTGTATTCACTCCCAGTAAATCTTACTTTTTGCACTGTCACCATGTTGAAATGCCCTGTAGTTTGAGCTTCTCCCCACCTAGTTATTATATTTCATAATGTATCACTAATGTTACTTGTATATTATTTGTAAATCAAGAGATCCATTCCCCAATTATGTAACTGTATATTTTCAGCCTTCCGGCTGCTATGCTCTTTCAATAAACCGTTAATTATTATTATTACCTTGACCACTGAAGGGCCAAGACGTACCTGGCACACCTCTGGGAGCAGCCAGGTCAACTGTTATGTTGGCCCATACCAACTCCCTCCCCTGAACCCTCCTCCCCACCGGAATATCAACAAGTTCTCGCCAGAAGTTACAATTTCATTTAGGAAAGGAATGGAACCAGTGTTGAAAAGAGGTGAACAGTGCTTACGTTAGTGAGAACAACCCAACAGTAACAGCTGAGTCGTAACCAAGTTAATCCTTCACACAGTGAGGTCCCAGGTACCCGGTGATAACTGCCCCTGAGACTCAACAACAACCAGCTATGTGTTAATCCGCCCACGATAGGAAGGCCTGGGACCACACCTCACTCATATAACACCATCTGTGAGGGAATTACTACACCGTCAGGTCCCTCATAACACCATCTGTGAGGGAATTATTACACCACATCAGGTCCCTCATAACACCATCTGTGAGGGAATTACTACACCACGTCAGGCCCCTCATATAACGCACCATCTGTTGAGAATTCGTACACCGTGATGTCCCTCCTGCTTACCATCTGTGAGGGAGTTACTACACACCATGTGAGGTCCTCATAACACCATCTGTGAGGGAGTTACTACACCATGTGAGGTCCCTCATAACACCATCTGTGAGGGAATTACTACATCACGCCAGGTCCCTCATAACACCATCTGTGAGGGAACTACTACACCACGTCAAGGCCCCTGATAACGCCATCTGTGAGGGAGTTACTACACTACGTGTCTGCTGTTCAACACCTTAGCGCACAAGATCTACGTGACCTCCACTGTAAACATTAATCTGTATGTTCACTGTGTGTTCCTTTATCTTTCTCTAATGAAGGCTTTTGTTAAACCACCAATGTATGTAATAAGTCATTTTTGTTTAATGTACATTTTCAGCCTTCGGGCTGCAGAACTTTTTCAATAAACCGTTAATTATTATTAGTAGTAGTACATTTATAACAACACCAAGTCACCAAACATCACCACACGGTATTATGACTTAGAGAAGAGCGAGCCATTATTTTAGAAGCGGGATTTTGTCCAGTGGGAAATTGTCCGAGGGGGGGATTTTCTAGGGTGGGGGATTGTACCGGCGCCACTTCACCCGCCTCTTGCCACCCGCTGCACCTCCACAATATTCCGCCTTCACATCCTCCCACCGTGAAGTAATCTCCTCAGTATTAACCTAACCCTATCTCTCTCACAAAGGAATTCTACATATACATCTGGGTCAACATTCCCCTAGTATTACGGGGAAGCGGTGGTGACGAGCGGTGTTGTGACGGAGGCAGCACATAGAGGCACGGAGAGAGAGGCTTGCAGTCGTCATATGAGAGAGAGACACACACATCGCCGCCTCAAGCATGACTCCCTACCCAAAATATTTAGGCAACGTCAACCTCAAGCATTAACTGATGGCCCCGTGTTCCCTCTCCCACCACCCCCTCCCACCCCTGTCCCTCACTTTCACCACACACACACACACACACACACACACACACACACACACACACACACACACACACACACACACACACACCACACACACACACACACACACACACACACACACACAAACCCAATTTTCTCGGTAAGGTTATGAGGAAATTTGTACCTCAGTGTTGAAACTCGGAGATGAGTCCCTTAACTCAAAGCAAAGTGGGTTGGGAGAGTGAGGGGGGAGGGGGGGGGGATGCTGGAACTGGAATAATGGGGAAGTGAATCACGTAAAAGTAATAAGGAGGAAGGTGGAGAAAGGCCAAACAAGTGGGCATAGAGGAGAGTCGTGGAGGAGTAGGTAGGGTGGAATGAGGGAGGGAGAGGTATAACTAGTTGAGGGTGTCAGCCACGGGTGGTATCGTGGTACCCGACATGGAAGACAAGGTGTGGAGGGCGTTGAGAACTTTGGTGGACTGGTGCTGGTCTTGTATGGAAGTGGTGTGGTGGGCCTGGTGTGGAGGCGTGGTGGCCCCGGGTGGAGTAAGGCTGTGCATCTTCCGGAAATAACCGTGTGTGAGGTGCAGCACCACTCCCAGCCTCCATAACTCACAACTCTGCCCATCACCCACGCCTCACTCCACCCTACACACTGCCCAGACACACTACTTCGCATACAGTAAGGAAGGCAACACACACACACACACACACACACACACACACACACACACACACACACACACACACACACACACACACACTACACACACACACACACACACACACACACACACACACACACACACACACACACACACACACACACACACACACACACACACACACACACAGACGTCCATTGTTGCGCAGATGTCCGGGCTTCAAACATACTCACAGAGAATAATTCACCGCCTAAGCCATGCTGCTGCTCTCATTTGACTATTGAAATTCAACTCTGTAAACACGGGCTTGTTTTATATAGGTGTTATGAAGCGGCGATGGTTAAAACAGGATTAGACTCTACCATATATAGTTATATACATACAAATGACCGTCAATGTCACTTATATATAGCATAGGAGTATATATATATATTTTTTTTTTGCAATGTTCTATAATATTTGCATAGGTCCTGAAATGTTGGTAATGTTTCAGTCGTGTTTCCCAAAGTTGTTAAGCTGGGAAGTGAGGTGATGGTTGAGGGAGTCCACGGGAGATGACCACGACAGACAGTGATGTGGATGGACAGTGTGAGGGAGACGGTAGAGGGAGATGATGGAGGATGTTGGACGGTGTGAAGGAGACGGTAGAGGGAGATGATGGAGGATGTTGGACGGTGTGAGGGAGACGGTAGAGGGAGATGATGAAGGATGTTGGACGGTGTGAGGGAGACAGTGAGAGAGGAGATGATGGAGGATGTTAGACGGTGTAGGGGGCAGTAGAGGAGATGATGGAGGATGTTGGACGGTGTGGGGGAGACAGTAGAGAGATGATGGACGGTGTGGGGGGCAATGAGGAGATAATGGAGGATGTTGGACGGTGTGCTTGGGAGACAGTAGAGATGATGGACGGTGTAGGGGAGCAGTAGAGATGATGGAGGATGTTGGTTGTGGTGTGAGGGAGACGGTAGAGGAGATGATGGACGGTGTGAGGGAGACGGTAGAGGGGAGATGATGGAGGATGTTGGACAGTGTAGAGAGTAGAGATGGACGGTGTAGGGGAGGCAGTAGGGGAGATAATGGAGGATGTTGGACGGTGTGAGGGAGACAGTAGGATGATGGACGGTGTGGGGGAGGCAGGTAGAGGGAGATGATGGAGGTCATTGGACGGTGTGAGGGAGACGGTAGGGGAATGATGGACGGTGTGAGAGACGGTAGAGAGATGATGGAGCAGGAGGATGTTGGACGGTGTGGGGAGGCCAGTGGGGAGATGATGGACGGTGTGAGGGAGACGGTAGAGGGAGATGATGGAGGATGTTGGACGGTGTGAGGGAGACGGTAGAGGGAGATGATGGAGGATGTTGGACGGTGTGAAGGAGACGGTAGAGGGAGGTGATGGAGGATGTTGGACGGTGTGAGGGAGACGGTAGAGGGAGATGATGGACAGTGTAGAGACGGTGAGGAGATGATGGAGGATGTTGGACGGTAGAGGGAGATGATGGAGGATGTTGGACGGTGTGAGGGAGACGGTAGAGGGAGATGATGGAGGATGTTGGACGGTGTGAGGGAGACGGTAGAGGGAGATGATGGAGGATGTTGGACGGTGTGAGGGAGACGGTAGAGGGAGATGATGGAGGATGTTGGACGGTGTGAAGGAGACGGTAGAGGGAGGTGATGGAGGATGTTGGACGGTGTGAGGGAGACGGTAGAGGGAGATGATGGAGGATGCTAGACGGTGTAAAGAATTAGAATGGAGAAGGATGGTACACAACGTCAGAGCCTTACGCCCTTCCGGAGTAATTTAAACCAATTTCACACCTCGTTGTAACAGGTAACAGTAGACGTGGCGGAGAGACAAGAGTTAGTGCCTGCCGGAGGATGGCGTGCGGGGCGGGGGGTGTACCTCACCTAATCTCCATCATTGTCACTCACTAACCACACCACGTAGACAAAAAGACTAGATTCAGCTTATCGTAACTTCTATAATCATCATCGTTTCCTCAGAGCAAGATCACACAATCGCGCGCACCAAATGCTAGCGGCCGCACATGATAAGGCGACAATCTGAGGTGATTTTGCCCTGAAGTCCCGCAAAGTTTACACTACTACCTCCGGACCAGCGTAAACTGTGTACCTCCACCGGGTATTGTCTCTATCTTGCTCCTGCTAAAAATTTCAAACAATAGAATAGTCAGAACTTTTTGTCACTCTGTGTAGTGTAATTTTCACCAGCTACTTAACCCTCCTTTAACCTAATCTTAACCTAAACTGAGTGGTAGTGGTGGTTAGAGAGTGGCGTAGGTAAGTGGTAGTGGTGATAGTGAGTGGTGTAGGTCAAGTGGTAAGGTGTGTGCCCGAGTGTCACGGTACCTCTCCCACTCCACCACCTGGGGCTATACTCCCCCTCCCCCTCTCAAACACTCATTACCCTCATACTTCCCCACTCGTCACCTCTCTCTCTCTCTCTCTCTCTCTCTCTCTGACTTTTATTTCTACCACATTTTCTAGAGGTCAACGATACCCTCCAGTCATAACACCACAACACGCACGACACACTGACGTTTACAACCACCACCGTCATCACTACAAACACCTGACGCGACTAGAGGCTACATATCAAAGCACGCCATACATCAGTACACCTCCAGGAATTATACCCAAATAAAACACCTAATTATACCACAAACCTATACAACCGATATACACTAGCAAGTACTCAGCGGGTAAAAACACACACACACACACGAACACCAGATCTAACCTAACCTAACCAAACCATCATCAGACCTTACACTATACACATTATACAGGACAATGAGTATCGGGAATATGTACTCTGTGTACATAGTAGGATGCAAAATTTTGACTAGTCATTAGAAATTTGCATTTTAAGTGTTATCAACCTTATGAGGGGGAGGGGGGGGGGGTGTCCGTGGCATAACGTGTCCTTCCTGGTGATGCTTCAGGAGTCACCTAGCACTCACGGGTTCTGAGGGCCGAGGAACCATTAAATAAGATAACCTGTCAACACCATCACTGAGGTGCAGCTTCATGTTGAGGTGTAAGTGCGAGGGGCGTCTTAGTGGATTCTTCTTCCCGTAACTTTCTATACAACACACACACAGTACAACACTACACTTATACACTATTATTAAGTGGTGGCAGGACACTGGTTGACGCCCGGCTCGTCACAACACATTACATCTCCATTAACAGTAATTTCTGTACACTATATTCTCACTTTAACCACCAATATTTTTGCATCAACGGGTCACACTTGGTGCTGCGCTGTCACCAGCTGTGTCAGGTGGTGGTCAGCAGGTGGTAACGTGAGGCACCGGCTGGCTCACCACAGTGCCCACCTGCCCTTAGACATACGGGAGCTCCACTAGTAAGGCGCGCACTGCCTCGATACTGCCGCCACACTGGCCCGCCTCCGTCCACCTGGCCCAGCCGCCACACAGGCCCACTTCTCCGTCCACCTGGCCCAGCCACCACACTGGCCCAGCTGCCACACTGGCTCCGCTCTTCCGTTCACTTCTGGCCCAGCTGCCAGCACTGGCTCACCTCTCCATGCACCTGGTCGGCTGCCACTGGCCCACCTCTCTCCATGCACCTGGCCCAGTTGCCATACTGGCCCACCCTCTGTCCACACTCCGGCCCAGCTGCCACACTGGCCTGCCTCCCAGTCCACACCTGGCCCAGCTGCCATACTGGCTCACCTCTCCATCCACCTGCCCAGCTGCCACACTGGCCCACCTCTCCGTCCACCTGCCCAGCTGCCATACTGGCCTGCCTTCCGTCCACTTCTGGCCCAGCTGCCACACTGGCCCGCCTCTCCCCGTCCACCTGGCCCAGCTGCCATTACTCCGGCCCACCTCTCCATGCACCTGGCCCAGCTGCCACACTGGCCCGCCTCTCCGTCCACTTGGCCCAGCCACCACACTGGCCCGCCTCTCCGTCCACCTGACCCAGTCGCCAACGTAACCCTTTATTCACGATTTTTTTTTCAGTCAATTCGAATTTTTCAGAAGACTGCCAAAGCCTTACATGATCGTGTATAGTGGTGCAGCAAGAAATAACTAACGCACGCACGCACGCACGCACGCACACACACACATATTCTTCTTCGCTATAAGAACGCGACAAACAAATAATGCAATTAGTTCATAATAAAAACATAAAACAAAATAAATACTGTGGATGGACATTCTCCACACACAAGCGTACAAAAAGAAGGTTTCGCTATAAGAACGCGACAAACAAATAATGCAATTAGTTCATAATAAAAACATAAAACAAAATAAATACTGTGGATGGACATTCTCCACACACAAGCGTACAAAAAGAAGGTAAAAGCGAGTCTTATTGCTCAGGTACACAGTTTCATAATGAGCTTCGTGTATTATTTGTTCCAGTACAGAAAAAGAACGTGTGTGTGGTGTACTGGGCGCGCGCAACAAGCCACGTATCGACTAAAACCACCATGAAAGCTACGCGACGAACCGAAATATTTTAACCCATTTTAACCCACAAATTATAAACACTAAGAACATACTAAAGAGGGAATAAAAACAAAACATTTGACGTATTTGGACACTTTCACACAGCATTTTCATGGTCTCCCGCCCTATATTTTTCGAACGATATCAAAGCTTCAAAGAATGTAATTACTCCTACCGCGCGATGAATGCCGCCACCAACAAAGGCTCGGGCATCATAATGGCATTATCACAGGTGAGCTTCATCCCCGCCGCTCATCCCATACCACCACAGCTTCACTACCACATCAGAGTTTCACTACCACACCACCAAAGCTTCACTACAACACCATCAGAGCTTCACTACCACACCAACAGAGCTTCACTACCACACCGCCAAAGCTACACTACCACACCACCAGAGCTTCACTACCACACCATCAGAGCCTCACTACCACACCACCAGAGCTTCACTACCACACCATCAGAGCCTCACTACCACACCACCAAAGCTTCACTACAACACCATCAGAGCTTCACTACCACACCATCAGAGCTTCACTACCACACCATCAGAGCTTCACTACCACACCACCAGAGCTTCGAGACCACACCATCAGCTTCCCTACCACACCACCAGAGCTTCACTACCACACCATCAGAGCTTCGCTAAAACAATGCTCACTGTACAAAGTTTGTTTATAAAAGAATAATGATATTCATTAAATAATTATATTCCAGTACATATAAAAACTGTTACATATGTGTGTGTGTGTGTGTGTGTGTGTGTGTGTGTGTGTGTGTCACAGTTACTAGAGCCACAAGTTTCTAGACATGTATTTAAAGCCAAATTACGAGGGGTCTGTCGCGACTACCTGGATAGTACACGACCTGAGTCACGACCACCTGGATAGTACACGACCTGAGTCACGACCACCTGGGTAGTACACGACCTGAGTCACGACCACCTGGATAGTACACGACCTGAGTCACGACCACCTGGATAGTACACGACCTGAGTCACGACCACCTAACAAGTAGTACACGACCTGAGTCACGACCACCTGGGCAACACACGACCTGCAAGTAACACAACTTGAAGAAAAAAATCCTCGAGGAATAGTGTAAATATTTTCACAGATTGTGTTCTCACTGAGCGACGGAGTATGTATGTATGTATGTATGTATGTATGTATGTATACCTTCGTGTATGAATGCATATATGCATAAGCAATACTGGAAATGTTGTCATATAGTTTTTTTTACATGCTCAGACCAAGGCACGCTTTTTTCTGTGCAGGGGGAAGGGGCAGTCATGTAAAATATTGTATTCATTTCCCAAAATATTCTTGTCCGGTAATTGCATCATTAATTCTGCAACAATAACAACATTAATAATAATAATAATAATAATAATAATAATAATAATAATAATAATAATAATAATAATAATAATAATAATAATAATAATAATAATAATTCATCTGTACCGTCCAGTTCACTCCCTCCCTCACTGTACAACACCCGGCCAGCCCCCCGCCTACCTAATCGTCAGGCCCGCCTACAGTATATCACGCCGCTAGTGTCGTTCTCTTCACTTATACAGCATAACCAGTTGACCCTCACCCACCTCCCCTACACACGCCTGCCTCTTCAGTATTATGAGACGTCATCTTCTCTACCCTGTAATTTCTTGCAGTCTCTCATCCTGGTCACTGTAATGCCGCTGTAACAGTCAAATATCTCTCTCTCTCTCTCTCTCCCCTTGGCTGAGTTCACATCCACAGCCCTGCCCAACCTGTACACAAACATGCACATAAAAGGGTCATAAACGTACATGAG
The DNA here is from genome assembly GCF_018991925.1 of Homarus americanus. NCBI lineage: Eukaryota > Metazoa > Arthropoda > Malacostraca > Decapoda > Nephropidae > Homarus > Homarus americanus. The sequence continues at coordinate 1,510,945 of NW_024731852.1, read as the reverse complement.
GAGTCATAAAGGAACCATGAATGTGTACTGCATAAAAAGGTCATGTGCGTATATGTATAACGGTGTCATTAAAGTGTACAATGAGTTATGAACGTGTACACTGGGATACTAAGCTGGGACAGAAAGCGACCATGAACGTGTACCAAACGAGATGCTGGAGGCGTATAAAGGTCTCCTAGGGTCGAACTCTTGTACAGTACGTGTCCCATAAGGCGTAATATTCTGTGTGCGTACGAAGACAACTAGAGGGGTTGGGGGTTTTGCTCGGCTCGGACCAACAGGGGCATTACTCAGGCGTGATCGGCTCCCCCTACCTTATATGATCCTCAGAAGGTCACAGCACATCGCCCTAAATCCGTGACCATCGCCTGGCAACACTACCGCCGCCTCTCCCACCAGAGTGAAGTCTTTAAACACTTTTACTACACCCAGTCACTTAACGAGTACACCTGACACTCACCCAATACACCTGACACTCACCCAATACACCTGACACTCATCCACTACACGCCAATACAACCTACAGTCATCCATACACACCCTCATCACACTACTTACTTTGTATAAACATAAGAGCATCAACTTAACCTAACCTAACTGCCGTAGGTTATCCCCTACACAACACAACCCATAATTACGGAGGTTGGCAGACGAGGGAGCCGACCAACCCGACGAAGTTATCGGACAATTTTGGTTCCATATTTGTTAAGACGCCGCAAAGTTTATCAAGGCGCACACCTACCCCCTTCTCCCTCCATTTAGACGTCTCCTCGCTATCTTGAATCCATCTGAAACGCCGTTGCTTCAGCTCATGTGAAAAATTTTCGGGGTTTTTGTTACCATGGGAATTTGTGGCGTCAATACATGATACGTGAGGCTTAGACGCGTGTTAAAATGTACGAGAGAGAGGTGATAAATGGCCATGGGGTGATGGTACTCTCAGCGGGGAGGCCTGGAGTTAACAGTTCAACATAGCCAGGTACTTAAACACAGCAGTTTGGTGGGTCTTGACTGAGAGAAGAGGGGTAGGAAGGCCAGGAGGGAGGGAGGAAATGTCTCGTGTGTGGTGGACGTTAAATGTCACTTAGTTTCCTTTTAACAACCATCTTATCGCGGTAACTTCCGCTCCATTATTCACCTCACCTCATCTAATCACGTAACGCATAACGACCCTGGAGCAGTGCTAGTTACTTGAGCGACTTGGCCTGATCACTTACGCCACTGGCTCACTATAAAGCCTACTCACGGGTGGTCGACTCCCAGCCTCGCCACCACGTAATGACCTCCATATCGTTAGTGTATCCTGTCATGTTATTCAGGGTCACGTTCTCAAAGCCCCATAAAAATTTCTTCCTCGTAACTAAGGACACGAGAGCACTTTTGGTTCGGTAGAATCTTAAAACAAGATTTTAACGTCAGTTTGGGAACCATATCTTTGTCATAACTTTAGTGGTGTTCTAAACCAGATATGGAAAATAGCTAAACAGGAAGCAAAATCATTAATGCCTTCAATTATATAAAGCACCACGATCTTGACGGTAAATTTAATTCTTACGAGCGTCCCATTTCTCGTTCTTTAGTGGCGGATGAACCACACTCTCGCTGGTGTTGTCTTCCTTCTCGTGTTCCGCCCTCCACCAGTCTTCCCAACACCATCTAAGCATCACAGTCCAGATCCCACAACCATGTGTAGCCAGACGGTGTGTTCACGTCTCCACAATGACTACTGCTAACACCCCCGTCTTAGGTACATCCTTCTCTCTCTCATAGTTTAATTTTCACATCTCTCACCAGTGGCAACCCCTCTCCACACTTGGTGTTCCTTCAACAAACAACTCTGCATAAAGAGCCTGAGCACACCTCTTAGCATCAATAAATAAAGCAACAACCTACACTTGTCACCGTACAAGGGAGGCGAGACTCGTATGCGAGGTCCAACGGTAGAGAGCTGCTGTGTTGCTGCTGCCATATTCATCCCCGCCGCAGTGTACACACCAACACCTCTCGTCTGCTTCTCACCAACAAAGGTATGATTTTCCATCTATACTATAACATCACACCTGAAGATAGCTGCCAAGCACCCTCTTGCCCTCTCTTCTTGTTAGAAAAATCCAACACGATCCCAACAAAAACAAATAGGGAAGATAAATCAATCCTATCTCAGCGCGTGTCACACGTGGCACCAGCCACACGTGGGCTAACCCGTAAAAGTTCAGGCTCGAGTGATTAAGTGGGCAGATTGGTGCCTGTAGCCCGTGTCCTATTAAGAAAAACGCACACGTGCGGGAGGGTAGTGGACATAACAGTCTGTCAGAGTCAATTTTCCTGCATATACTTGGCCACGCGTCCTCGTGCCCTACAAGATCAATAACTCGCGAGTACAGTACATATCAAGCAAACGTTAACAGGTGTAGCAGGGACTCACGGCCACCCAACACCACAGACCTCTAAACTCTTACGTAATTGGTTGGCAATGTTTCCTTCGCATGACAGCGAACAGATACCTCCTTATAAGTTACCTTTTGTGACTAACATTTTATGGGAGGCCTCAAAGTATCTGATACCAGAGCGTTAAGCCAACATGGAGGACGTGTGGGTTCAGGAAAATACATTGTGGGAGTCAAGATACCCAGCTTGCCCCCGGGTTTATCAAACAGTCATACATTTATATTTCCCGTCACTGCTGAGGTGATCATGCGTATAAGCCGAAAAAGCATTAGACGTGTACAATAATTCTAGCGTAATGACGACGGAGATGAAGTTTTATTTAGTGATTTTTTGAGGACCCAGACACAGGTGTGACCACGGCCCTTATTCTCCAAAACACGGCGAATTAAACGTGAGCTGAAACCTGTCGTTCTGGCTCATTCAGGTAACAACACAAACTTGACGGCCTCGACGACGTCAAAAATGTATTGAGACTACCGGTGGAGGGGGAGGTGGAGATTTGTCTTAATAATCTCCGATAATCTGGACATACACAGCTTCCCACACACCTGCTATACACCAGAGGGATCCGACACAGGAGTCACCATGTTTGTAGTTGTCCGCACATGACCATAACTTGAAGCGGTCCTCAGCTCACAGCCACATTTGGAGGCGTCTTTATAAAAACAACAGAAGGCGGCTGTGACGGACTGGCGGTGTCTCCTGAATGATACTATGACACCCGACCGGTACGATTATCATGCCTCTCCATTTCCTGGTTGTCAGTCTACCTATCTATCTCTTCACACGTCAGTTGGTCTATCTATTTCTGTATCTTTTTCTTTTATTACTTTTTGTTTTCTAATGAGTCAACTATCACGTTCCAACACACACACACACCTGGCTCCCCCCTCCCACACACACACACACCTGGCTCCCCCCTCCCACACACACACAGTCTCACCTGCAACAACAAATCATTACACTCATTCTACCTCCAATTTATGGTTCAACAACACACGATCATTAAAACAAAACCTGTATCATAACGACAGCTTAAACAGACGACCTGGCCAGCAATATTCCAGTATTTTAATTCTTATTTAATGCGTGATTCATTTCCCATTCTACTAGGCTGAGGTTTGATCCTGCTCCCCCCAACCATGACTCTGATAAGAGCGCCCCAGTGAATAGATCTAACAATGACGCCACATTTATTAACATGAATAAAGAAGAAGAAAGCAAATGCTTTGATGGACCTGGTGAAAGGGGGATGTGGGGAGAGTGGGGTAACTGAAGGGGGATGGGGTAAGAGGTGGAGTGGGGAGAGTGGGGTAACTGAAGGGGATGGGGTGAGGGGTGAGTGGGAGTGGGGAATGGGGAGAGGGGGTAACTGAAGGGGATGGGGTAAGAGGAGTGAGGGGGGTGGGGAATGTGGGGAGGTGGGGTAACTGAAGGGGGATGGGGTAGAGGAGTGAGTGGGGAGTGGGGGAATGTGGGGAGGTGGGAGTAACTGAAGGGGATGGGGTAAGAGGTGGTGGGGAGTGGGGTGTGGGAGGTGGAACTGAAGGGGATGGGGTGGAGGAGTGGTGGGGAGTGGGGGGAATGTGGGGAGGTGGGGGTAACTGAAGGGGGATGGGGTAAGGGAGTGGTGGTGAGGGGGGAATGTGGGGAGAGTGGGGTAACTGAAGGGGGATGGGGTAAGAGGAGTGAGTGGGGTTGAGTGGCGGAACTGAAGGGGGGTGAGGTGCGTGGAGGGGGATGGAGTGAGTGGGAGGGATGGGGGGAGTGACCAACTTACTCGTCTACAGCTCCGACAAAACACACTTGCATCATCCATCACCAACACCAGACTGCCGCTGGTCAGGCACCCACCAGCCCACGACCATAACCCACACTAAGATCTCTCTAACCAGCAGCAAGAGGCCACGGGGGGTCAGTAGGAAGAGGCCACGGGGGTCAGCAGGGAAGGGAGCCATGGGAGGCAGCAGGAATCCCACAGTGGAGCAGCAGGAAGGGGGCCACGGGGGCAGGGGGAGCCACGCAGAGGGGGCAGCAGGAGGCAAGGAGGAGGAGGCCACGGGGGAGCAGCAGGAGGCCACGGGGATGAATCAGGAGGCAGCCACGGGGGTGAATCAGAAGGCAGCCACGGGGGTGAAGCAGGAGTACACGGAGGGGAAGGAGCAGGAGGCCACGGGGGGCAGCAGGAGGAGGCTAGCGGGGTGAAGCAGCTGCAGGCCACGGGGAGCAATAGCTGTAGGCTATGGACAGCAACAGCAGCTGGCTACGGAGCAGCAGCAACAGCAGCGGGGGCCAGGGGGCAGCAGGAAGCACCCACCACTCACCCAGTAAGGCCCGGGTGAGTCACTCGCCGCCTCCCCCGAGCACAAGCTCATCACCATCCACCAACCTCTCACTAAATCTCCCCCATACACAACCAGACAATCAGCTGCAATCCAGCAACCTAATCTTGGCAATAAAAGCAAGCGAGTCAATGGGCTGCAAGCTCGCAGGTCGTAAAACAAATGGCTGTCTACTGGGTGACGGCACAGTGATCCAGGGTGAGTCACATTCACACCCACCTGACATATACAATGCAAATAAGCCGTGCAACAACATATTAATGGTACCAGTTGGTGGTGGAAAACGTCTCGTGTTTTGTTTACTAAGTTGGTCGTTTCTTGTGGTTAAATATGAGAGGTAAAAACTTAGCTTGGAGCGGTCAGCATTTGTTTAACCAACGTGTTTTGCTTGTGAACACGAGACTCATAAGTGAGGCAGATATATCAACAGGTGTGTGCACTGATGATGACTGTGTCTTACAAACAAAATATACGCGGGTTATCACAGTCACCAGGACGGCCTTCATTCTTCCATAAAAATTCGAGGTGGCCCTTTTCTACCTGTACAAATGATGCCATGTTTACAGCTCGACACTGGTCGTCTCTCGTGCCCTATTAAACTCCAACAATACCTTTCAAACTATGAAAACCACAGGATACTGTAGTGTACTAATATTTATGTGAGAAAGAGAAAAAAATATATTGTTTTTTCATGTCCGTAAATTTGACTTGTGTCGTCTGTATTATCTTAGCCAATACTACAACACCTGCAGCACTACGTACACAAACACCAACACGTGCTATAACTAATAAATGAACGAGGCAGTAATGAAACGATGAGAACCGATGCTTAATGAGCCGATTACCATACAGATGACCCATGACCTAAATAACCACCAGCACCTACAGTCCACCATACGGTTGGTAAATTCGTGTCATACATGAGGTGCCACCAACCCTCCACGTCTTTATGACCCAAGACAACGCGTCAGTTTTCGTCACCACACCGCCTAACATAAGAGATCTTAGATACAGGTCAAGATAGAGCGGCGTGAAAAACAAACCGAGATAAAAGGGGCAAGTGTCTAAGGTGTGGTGAAATGGACGAGAAAGGTCAGGAGTGGAAAATATAAGATGATTTCTAGTAAGCAGCAGCGGGGTCAGCCTCCAGTTCGTTACACCGCAGTTGCTTGTACCTGCAACCTGTCATCCACTCCCCTCCGCATGCATTTAAACACAGACTTGTTTAACTCCTAACTTACTTGTACATACAAATATGTCTAGGTCTACAGAGACCGTCCCTCCGAACAGCAGTGACCAGAGAACTAAAGTATAGAGGTAAGGGAGGGTGAGGATGCGGGTACTCCCCCAGCAGTGGTGTGATGAGTGCCAGACCACAGGTGGAATGTCTCACCCGCGGGGTTCGACCCACACCTAGCGCCTCATCCGCACAACACCCCTACACCCACACTAATTGTGCTACACACCTGCACAGTACACAAGACGGGGCAGACCACACAAGGTGTCACCTCCGGCCTCACTACCACCCGTCTAGTTTTTGTCACCAACTCTACTATTCAGACTGCCCTCATCTCCCCGCCTTCACACACCCACGCGACATCAACTCAGTCACGGAACAACTAAATTGACCGACTCAAATCTTTTAATAACCCCCATAAAAACACACACACTCCCCTCCGAGCAACATGCTGCTTTCACTCAACACACTTACTCCACTCAACACACTTCCTGCTTTACACTTGACAGTCATTCCTCCACACCACACACTCATGGGCTGTGTGGTTGTGTCATGACCATATCTGCCAGTCAGCGTCGGTCGTGGACACATACCTCCGCCCCACTGTAGTAATGTCTTTATAAAGGGGCTACTTCCCCTGCTCTCCTGCCGACGTATCCTCACACCACGACTGTACACCTCCTCCTCCCTAATAACTATCGTCTCTGGCCCATAACTATTGGTGAACTCCTTACAACATCTGGTACAGGAAGACGTCCTATATATGGACCTCTACACTGTAATTAACCCCTAGGCACGTTGACCCCAAAGGATTCACCACAACCTCCTGTTCCTTGCTCTGTCATCCCTTCCTGATGACCATCGCATGACCCAGGACTCCTGCTGGCACATTAGGGCGCTGCTGGACGTCCTATACGCCTGAGACCCAGCATCGCCCACCCCCGCGATCTTACCACTGACACCGGACTCATCACCTGCACCCAGTCATACTTCTCAGTAGTAATAACGTCTTACTACATCCCCTCGTCCTCTCCATCGCACACAATCCTGAGACGTGAAAATTCACTTCATTTTATTCCTCTAACTAAGAATGAGAAAACGCATCTACTTAAGGGAACCTCAGTGTAATTTCAAGGCTATTTGGACAGTCATCACCATGTGGCAACTTATGCGAAACAAACAGACGTGCTCTCACACCTCCAGTAAAGGGACAACTTAAATCTGGTAGAGTCCAGTCCCCGCCCTGGACATACCCCGGGTGAAAGACCTTGTGGTTCCGGATGGCGTGGCTATATTCACCCCCAACAGGACATAAACTACACACACCAACTGGCCTCCTCACACGATAATCACCAGACACCTTGACCTATGACCTAGTTACCCACAATTCATCAGGCACTTCTGGAATACCTCGTTCAACATTACACGGAAACGATATTGACGCTTCAGGGACCAATATTTCCAACAGCGACAGCAATAACAACAACTGCCCGGGTGATGACAATATCCCTCCCGGCCAAAACTAGGAGAGGGGGGAGGAGGGAGAGGTGGTGAGAGGGAAGGGGGGGGGGAGAGGGGGAGGTGACGAATGTAAACAATCAACATGTGAATTTTGCTTATTGTCAAACTGGGAGTGTCAGTGCGGGATGATGGGATAGGCAGCAGTGTCCTGTATCAGTGAGGGGAGGGGGAGGAGGTGGTGTTGTTAGCAGCTGATAGTGGTGGTGGTGGCAGCTGGTAGTGGTGGTGGTAACCGTAGTGGTAGAAGTAGTGGTGGTGGTGGTGGTGGTAGCAACTTTGGTGGTAGTGGTGGTGGAAGCACTGGTGGTGGTGGTAGTAGTTATGGTGGTAGTAGCACTAATGGTGGTGGTACCACTGGTAGTGTTGGTGGTAGCAGTAGTGTTAGTGGTAGAAGTAGTGTTGGTGGTAGCAGTGGTGGTAGCGAGTAACAGTGGTGGTATCAACTTCACATTTAACTCGACTCGTCTCAGGATGCCAGTGTTCCAGGATGCAGGAGTAAAGTCCCGCTCCACCAGTATCATATCAGACACTCCCCCACAGGACAAAATCCTACCACGCAGTAGAACTTCCTCCACACGTCATGGCCGCAGCTGCTGATGTTAACGAACATTACCCGTAAACCTTTTTCAGACGGATCTTCAATAACTCCTCGACAAGTCCATTTTACTTATAAAAATTAAGTTTAAGTGCACCCAAGGGAGAGCTTCGGGGGCAGCACACTCCTCCCCTCCACAAATGGCTGCACCTATACTTAACTGGAGCCAGCCAACACCTCCCAGAAAGGACCTATCATAATACACTTTCACAACCATATCTGAACTTAATCTTCTGAGGTTCATGGAAGGTTATCGTGAGGAAATCAATTATCACATACAAACACACACAGACAGCACCAACCTCCCTATATTACACAGAATAGGAAAGAGATTAACTTTATATATACAGTATATATCGAGGTAAAGTGAAAAGTTACCAAAGATAGGTATTAATAAAGTATCTTTAAAGCTGCCTGAACCAGACGGTGTATATTTATAGAACACATGTCAGCCGCTGGTGGAAATGAATCTTTTGCGAATATTTACACCATGTATATATTTTACATAATTTCTGACCAAGGATATTTAAGACAGTACACCATCCCAGAATCCATGTGTAACAAAACTCCATCATGTACACAATGGTTAGGTTAGGAACTCCAAACACCTCTCTTGTTTTTCTGTTTTCGAAATCTCTCAGTTTTGTTTCAGTAGCCAATGAACATACAGTGTCCCCTATATGGCAGACACAGTGTCACATGGTTATAGGAGGCTGGTACACCACCAACCTTTACCCACCTTACTACTGATATACAACGAGAGATGTGGCTAAGATGGAACCGTCTCCTCCACACCCCAGTGACCACCACACACGGAATAGCAACCCTAATTTCACCAACTGTACAGCATCATGTCTAGCGTTACTTGCATGGCTCTAAACACCCCTGTAGACATGTGTATGGCTGTGTACGTTTAACACTGGCAGATACTGAGAAGCTGCCAACGAAATTAACCACAGCTGACACACCAACAACGCAATGGCTAGATTACCTACCCTTCGAAGCGGGAGATAATGAACACGATGAAACGCCACTGGCTTTTGAAACCGCACTGAAGAACATAACATACATAGGCGAGCAGTGTGTGTACAAGTATCCTCCTACACGTGTACTTATCTACTACAGTCCGCTGATTACTGACTGCTGTAACACGCTCGACTGGTTACAACAAATAATATATAATTTGTGGAATAAACTGTATCACCGAATATAATCAGTGACTCAGTGAAGTGCAAAGAAGTAACCTTACCTCCAGCCGCCACACCTGGTCCTGACATACCTGCAACACACCTGGTCCTGACACATACCTACAACACACCTGGTCCTGACACATACCTACAACACACCTGGTCCTGACACATACCTACAACACACCTGGCCCTGACACATACCTACAACACACCTGGTCCTGACACATACCTACAACACACCTGGTCCTGACACATGGTCCTGACACATACAACACACACCTGGTCCTGTACCTGCAACACCTGGTCTGGCACATACTACAACACACCTGGTCTGACACATACCTACAACACACCTGGTCCTGACACATACCTACAACACACCTGATCCTGACACATACCTGCAACACACCTGGTCCTGACACAAACCTGCAATACACCTGGTCCTGACACATACCTACAACACACCTGGTCCTGACACATATCTACAACACACCTGGTCCTGACACAAACCTGCAATACACCTGGTCCTGACACATACCTGCAACACACCTGGTCCTGACACATACCTGCAACACAACAAGAACACACATTATCATCTGTAACGCTACAACAGAATCTAAGCAGTACCAACATAACTCAAATGACCTTGTTACCACAGTACTGTTTATGACACGAGATACTGTGGAGGAGAACTAAGGCCTAATGTATGTTCTTAACCTATGAACGACATTTGTACACAGGTTTAAAAAATATATAACAAAGATAATTAACAATTTCGTCGGAATGAGGAAGGGAAGAGGAGGAAGAAGGGAAGAGGAGGAAGAAGGGAAGAGGAGGAAGAAGGGAAGAGGAGGAAGGGAAGAGAGGAAGAGGAAGGGAAGAAGGACGAAGGTGGTAGGACAGAAGGGAGGGAGGTGGGAGTATGTGTCAACAATAAACAGCGTGGCGAGAGGGGAGGGGGGGGGGGCCAGGAGCGAGGCGGGGCAGAAACGGGGTAGTGGTCGGGGTAGGGTAGAAGCCGGGGCGGTCGAACTCCAACTAGTAGAGGCGCCCCTCCCCCAGGACTCCCCGCAGTTAAAACACCAATCTCTACCATGCCTCACGCTCATTACACACACACGTTATGTACAACTAGTCACGCATATACTACCGTGCACACACTAACAGTCTCACAAAACACACACAGACAGTCTCACTACCCCCGCCAGCTACCAGTCACGAGTCATTAACACAGTATTGCGTTCCCTAAGAGTGAGGTGATTATCAGGCCCTCCAGTATACAGGGTGTATAGGTTGTAAGCGTAATTATGTTGTACCTAAGGTTAAAGTATCCCGGATTGTGTTAACATAAGAAAACGCTATAATACTCTACTGTACCTGACACATTAATTAAGCTCTTGAGTACATGTCATTGTACTCAAGAAGTTCAGGGATCTCGTACTAAGGTTAGGTTAGGTTCCGGATTCCAGTATTGCCTTCTCCACGGTATCATTATTAGAAGTTCAATATCTCTCTCTCCAGCCCCTCAACTCCTCGTACCATTGGTCCTCATTACAGAAAATCCACAATAGATGTTGACTTGTGTTATTAATTAGGAAGCTGAGAGAGAGAGAGAGAAAATTACAGGCTATAGACCTAACCTAACTCAACCATAAAACTTACTACTTCCATCACTGACATAACCCACTGTCTGACCAGCCACACAAGATGAATATAACACCACTTTACAACGCCAGACGAATGCAAGCTCCTTCCTTCTGCTTTCATTGGCGCTCTTTTATGGTACAGGCATTTAGGATTACATCAGTCAAAACACTAAGGCCGGAATTCTTGATGCATGTGAGCCAACAGGTAGCAGCCCTCTAGGCCCCTTCCATCCCCTCCCCTCCCCTCCCTTCTCTTCTCTTCCCCTCCCTCCCTTCTCTCCCCCCCTCCCTTCCCCGGCCACTTGTCACCTTACGGCCACAGGCTGGGCTCATTAAGGCTCCTTCAGTACCAGGATTAATATTCGGGGAACCTCCTTAGATGACAGGGAGGGCGAGATGGTTCTATAGGAGAGGGAGAGAGAGTGGTAGGGGAGAGTGGTAGGGGAGAGGGGAGGGAAAGGGGAGGGGAGTGAAGGGGGGTGAAGGGGGAGGGAGGGGGCAGGGAGGGGAGAAGGGAAGGTGGGGAGGTAGTCTGATATGAGTTACCACAATAATGTTCACGAGAAATCCACATCCATCCATCTCCACCTCACATCCATCCATCTCCACCTCACATCCATCCATCTCCACCTCACATCCATCCATCTCCACCTCACATCCATCCATCTCCACCTCACATCCATCCATCTCCACCTCACATCACATCCATCTCCACCACACATCTTCATCCACGCCCACCTATTCATGTGTACTGTAGATGATGAACAGTTAAAAAAGAAACCAGAGATTACACTGGCGTTAAGGGGCTGGAAGGGAAGAGAGAGACGTGCAGTGTGTACATCTCGGTGAGGGACGTGCTTGCTTGCTTGCTTGTGACGCGTCAGCTAAATCCACCTTCAGAAACCCGAGAACCAATCAGGTAGTTCCTCAAATACCCGACTGAGAAGGTAAACATGACCCCTCCCTCACTCACTCCCTCATCCGGACACCAACATCAGGTGAACCCGAGGTCACTACACATATGATGGAGTGGAAATTACAGTGACAACATTGGACGAATTATGATGCATTACAGTGTCCCGGGGTAGATAGATTACAGTGATCAGGGGAGACTACAGTGGCCAGGGTAGATAGATTACAGTGATCAGGGGAGACTACAGTGGCCAGGGTAGATAGATTACAGTGATCAGGGGAGACTACAGTGGCCAGGGTAGATAGATTACAGTGATCAGGGGAGACTACAGTGGCCAGGGTAGATAGATTACAGTGATCAGGGGAGACTACAGTGGCCAGGGTAGATAGATTACAGTGATCACTCATCAGGGTAGATTACAGTAACGACGATACAAAACAAGGACACTGGCACAATGGAATAAACAGACAAGGTCACACACTAGACGACACATCCACCCAGGGAGCAATAGCAACACCCAACCACCACTGTCCCCTTGCTGAACACTCCCTTACTTAATGTTTCTCTCACTCCCTGGCCCCTCCCTCCCTCCCTGACATTACCCTCTCTCTCCCTTTCTCACTCCTTGGCCCCTCCCTCCCTCACTCACTCACTTCGACCTACCCTCTCTCTCCTTTCTCACTCCTTGGCCTCCTCACTTCCTGACCCCCTCTCATTTTCTCACTCCTTGGCCCCTCCCTCACTTCCTGACCTACCCTCTCTCTCATTTTCTCACTCCTTGGCCCCTCCCTCCCTCACTCAATCCCTAGTGCTCCTTCCCTCATTCACTCCCTAATCCTCACTTCCTCTCTCACTCCCTGGCCCGCCCTCACTCACCCCATGCTCCCTCCTCTCTCACTCCTTGTCCTGACTCCACCCCCCTCCCCCTCCCCCTGGCCTGCCTCCTTGATTACTCTCTTCTCGCGCATGAAAACAAACAACTTTGATTCACAAGCATAAACGGTTTAATAACTCCGTTTATTATCATACCTCTATAATACACACGTGGGGATGGATATAGTCAGGCACGGTACGCAAGTTGTCCTACGCCAGTCTCATGCAGCACCCATTATTATTATTATTATTATTATTATTATTATTATTATTATTATTATTATTATTATCTACTGTACATTGGGGTAATATGATGTATCTAGTTAACAGTGTGTCTCGGTATGAGGAAGAATTTAATGTAGAAACCTTAAAAAAATAAATAGACGACTTTCTGATAACATTCACAACAAAAGAAACACCATGACAATTATAAAACTCGAAATACAACGATGAGAGAGAGAGAGAGAGAGAGAGAGAGAGAGAGAGAGAGATGACACTGCTATGAATTACAGAAGGTAGAGGCCGTGTTAATTGCCAATCTTCAGAGAATGGCTTTAATTAAATCAAGAATTACCATAATTTATGCTCGGGCCGTCATCTAATTCTTACTGAAACACGTCCTGGTATTATCCTAATCATAAATATATAGGAAAATAAAATGAACAGCCGTGCCATTAAATTACACATATGATCTCTTATAAAAGCAAGGAAAGAAAAAAAATACTCAACTCACAAATACTGAAACCCACAACTGAATTTTCTAATACTAATAAAATTCTCCCAGATAATACCAAAACACCAAATTGTGTAAGAAATACTCATAAAAGACGTAATTAAAGTCAAGTTAAATACATTAGTCTTCCGTAACTCAATGGCGGCCTGGTTTTCCTTCTATGTGGGGGAGCCAAGCCACAGAAAACGGGCGTCTTTTTGTAGAATATTGACTTCCTGCAGCAGAAACGTTGGACCTTGGAGCTTACTGCCTGGCGCTCGTTCACACATGACAAAACGACTCGGCGACACACACACACACACACACACACACACACACACACACACAATACAATTTAATTTCATGCAAGTTTTTGTTTACCATCAAAATAGAAGTCTGTTATATTATCCAGCAAAACAAACTCTCTCTCTCTCTCTCTCCCCCTATTCAACCAATGCTCTCTCTCTCTCTCTCTCTCTCTCTCTCTCTCTCTCTCTCTCTCTCTCTCTCTCTCTCTTACCTACTTTCTTCCTTTTACATATTTATTTATTTTTTATTTCTCTTCCATTGCCTTTTCTTCATTTTCCTCCAATCATGTTTCTCTCTCTCTTTCTCTCTTCCCGTCACCAGCCCTTCCCCTTAATTTCTCTATCTTCCTCCTTATCTCCTGCTTCTATTCCTCTCCTTCTCCTCAGCTGCCTTTCTTCCTCCCCCTCCTCAGCTGCTTCTCTTCCTCCCCCTCTTCTGCTTCTCTTCCTCCTCTCTGCTTCTCTCCTTCCTCCTCTTCTCTGCTCTTCTTCATCTTCCTCTCCCCCTCCTCTTCATCTTCCTCTCTTCCTCCTCATCTTCCTCTCTTCCTCATCTTCCTCCTCCTCCTCCTCTGTTGCTTTTTCTCATTTCGTTCTCCTCATCCTCTGCTGTTTCTCTTCTTCCTCTTCCCCTCCTCTTCTTCTTCTTCCTCCTCCTCCTCTTCTTCCTCTCTTCCTCCTCGTGTTCCGTAAGGACACACTACTGAGTCAGCCCAACACCCCACTGGTCAATTGGGCCTTGTATACCACAAGGCCTCGGTACTACTTGGTCCCAGTCTTAATAGGCCTCGGTATTACTTGGTCCTGGTAATATGCCCCAGTACTACTTGGTCCCAGTCTTAATAGGCCCCAGTACTACTTGGTCCCAGTCTTAATAGGCCCCAGTACTACTTGGCCCTAGCACTAATAGGCCCCAGTTCAGTTAGGTCCCAACCTTACCTAATCACAGTATTAGGAAGTTCAGACCTGATAGACCCCAATCCTAATGGTTAGGTTGGGGTCTAGTAGGACTGGTGGAGCATAATAGAACTAGAACCTAAACGTAACATATATACTGCCAAGTGTCTAGGGAATTTCGGCAGGAACTGTACATCATGTTAACTTGTACAATTAAAACGCACGGAATTACCACTTCATTTATTATCAGCCACTATGAAAGGTTAATATTTTGTTTATCTCGGTAGCCACACTAGTCCCTCAAAGCTCACGGGGTTAACTGTTACACACAATAATTCTGCTGGCTAATAAATATAATTACCGTTGTTAAGATGTCGAATAATTTATCATGTACAAGTTAATCTCCCGGCGGACAGTATATATGATCGACATTGTCTCTTAAAACGTTTACTGAGTATAATGATAAGGCTAGTCAATAAAATATCAATTACTAGTGTTAACATTATTACTATTATTGCTATTACTTTATTATTATTATTAAGAAAATCAACAAGTCAGGTTCAGGTGTGTGAGGGTGAGAGCTAGGCATTGCATGGCGCCGCTGGCCTCTCTCGACACAGAGTAAGAGTTTGATGATGACTTGGGCGTCAACTCTCTGCCACGACGCGACGACCTTATCCACATCCCCCACGACCTCCTCCCTCGCTGCTGGCCTCTGAAGGATGTCTCAACTATCCTACACCTCCTACACACGACCGTCACTTATACCTGTTCAGCTAAATATCGAATTCAAATCAAAATACTGTTATCCATCGTTTAATTTGATCTCAGACCTTCGCTTTCATCCTGACTTTGAAACCTACGCAGTGGATGATAATGTATATTCATGTGAAATTTGATGACTTTTTGTGTCAATATAGTACTTGGCAGCCCGGAGTGGCACACACCGTCCACTTTACAACAGTCGGATAGATATTATAGGGAAGCGTAATCACATGTAGTCATTTTATGTGGTGACAGTGCCATGACGGTGACAGTACCATAAAGGTGACAGTACCATGAAGGTGGCAGTGCCATGACGGTGGCACCTGACTCTAGAAATACTAAATTCAAAGACAACGGTACAGGAAGTTTCACCTTGACATGGCAGAGTTAACCTAAAAGTTAATCCCTATCTTATACTAGGTCAAGAGGTAACTGATGCAGTTTCGTACACAGACAAAATATCCTTTCATACACACATTCAAGGTAATTTACATGATCACAATAAACTAGCTTTATCACATGGCACCTTACCAAACTATGCTAACCAAGCCTAACCCAAGTTAACTTATTTATTAACCTCAGCTGAGTTAACCTGAGCTACCCTATAATACATTAATTATAATAAGTTATATCACCAGACAATTTAATCTTTGTTTTGTGTACCAAACGACCTCCGCCGGTACACCAAACGACAGTGACTCCCGCGAAGGAAACTCCCCGAGCAGGTTAACGAGCGGAAGGTAAGATGAGGTGCAGCCACAACACTACACCACCAAGCTCATGCCTCAGCCAGCAAACTACTTCTAGGCAGGCAACACCAGCCAGCCCTCACAACACGAACAAAAATCTCACAACCATGAGCAGAAATTGTACTTAAAAAAAAATTACAACAGTGCAAAACATCACAACCCACCAGACCAACTTTAATAACTGTAATGTACACTTCTACTTGCATGTGTGTGTGTGTGTGTGTGTGTGTGTGTGTCAATTAATATATTTTATGACCAAATATTACCCTGTGCAAGAATCGTACCTCACTAATGAATATTCCAGTGAGTTATATAATTGTTTATCATTAAGTTCCCTCAATGGTAAATCTTTAACACGAGTGGATATTTTCCCTCGCCATCAAACGTCTACACTTCCTCTTGTGATTACTGAAGGTGTCAATATGATATATATTTTCCCACTAGGCTTAAGGACCCACACACCTCCCTCACTAGTATACACCCACACACCTCCCTCACTAGTATACACCCACACACCTCCCTCACTAGTATACACCCACACACCTCCCTCACTAGTATACACCCACACACCTCTCACACTAGTACACACCCACACACTTCCCTCACTAGTATACACCCACACACCTCCCTCACCAGTATACACCCACACACCTCCCTCACTAGTATACACCCACACACCTCCCCCAGTAGTATAAACCCACACACCTCCTCACTAGTATACACACCACACACCTCCCTCACTAGTATACACCCCACACCTCCCCCTCACTAGTAAGCACACCCACACACCCTCCCCACTAGTATACACCCACACACCTCCTCACTAGTATACACCCACACACCTCCTCACTAGTATACACCCACACCTCCCTCACAAGTACACACCCACACACCTCCCCACTAGTATACACCCACACACCCTCATAGTATACACCCACACACCTCCCTCACTCAGGTATACACCCACACACCTCCTCACTAGTATACACCCACACACCTCCCTCACTAGTATACACTCCACACACCTCCCTCACTAGTATACACCCACGCACCTCCCTCTACAGTATACACCCACACACCTCCCTCACTATATACACCCACACACCTCCCCACTAGTATACACCCACACACCTCCCTCACACTAGTATACACCCACACCTCCCTCACTAGTATACACCCACACACCTCCCTCAGTAGTATACACCCACACACCTCTCTCACTAGTATACTCCCACACACTTCCCTCACTAGTATACACCCATACACCTCCCTCACTAGTATACACCCACACACCTCCCTCACTAGTATACACCCACACACCTCCCTCACTAGTATACACCCACACACCTCCCTCAGTAGTGCAAGCCAGGATCCCAGAGTCAGGAGTCATTCAGCCTCTTTAAGCTGCCCGCTTCAATCTTTCACGCTAAATTCCGGCTCTCAATAGCATCCTCCCAGATGAACCGTGGCGAATTTTTTGGAGAAATTCGCGAAAAATCAATTCTGCGGCGACCTCTGTTTACCTACTCCACAACCTAACAATTAATTAAGGAACCATAAGGTTTTATATACCTGTATCTGTACCTGGTGTCTCCCCCTGGTCTCAACTGAGATTTTTTTTTCTTCAATGTATTAAGTGATAATCCAACTTTCTCTCTCTCGATATTTTGCAACTACAAGAAAAGCTACAGTACGGAAAACATGCATTGGGGTTTGGCTTTTCTTCAAGGTCAAGCGATTCATAGTCTGCCCCTGCACACCTCCTCTATCCACATGTTATATCACCACAGCCAGCCACACGCCGTCCCTACCCACGCTTACCTCAGGGCACCCCACTTCTCGTTTCTCTTCTCTGAGGATTACTTGTCAATTAATCGGTGTTCCCCACCACACCACATACATGAGGGATCTCGCCCACACTCCTCCTCCCACTTATCAAAACGTTTCCTCAGCCAACATACCCGCACTAAGCACTTTCCCTATAGAGTTTATCCCAATCAAATTTTTCCTCATCAAAATATCAATATCAAACATTTTCCCACATTAAGTTGATCCAGACCAAACGTTTCCTTCGTCAAACGTTTTGTCATCATATTTATCCTTGCCAAACGTTCCCTCACATTCCTCGTTGCTTGCCCCCCTCACTCTCACTCAAAAAACCTTACTACGCTTTCAACTCTTATTTGGGAGAAGAGTGGTTAGGCGGCGGAGGGGTGGTCGGCGGAGGGGTGGGCGGCGGAGGGTGGTTTATGGAGGGGTGGTTGGCGGAGGGGTGGGCGGGTGAGGGTGGCAGAGGGGTAAAGAATGCCTATGGAGGGGTGGGCTAGTGAAGGAGTGGGGAAGGGAGTGGGGAGGAGGATTGAGTTGGGGAGACGTGGGTTAGTATAGGAGTGGTGGGCATGAGTTAGAGGGGAGGAGATCGAGGTGAGGGATAAGAAGGGAGTGAAATGGTGAGGGAAGAGACTGGGTGGGCTAGGGAGGTTAGAAAAGGAAAGAGTGGGTTGAAAGGTGAGTGGGAGGGTGTGGGTCAGGCAGATGTCAAGGGGTGAGAGGGGAAAAAGAGGGAGGCTGTGAACTGAGATGAGAGAGGGAAATATATAGGGTTAAGTAAGGGAAAGACCAATAGAAGGGGATGGACGGAAAACTGGGGGAAGGGATGGTGGAGCGAGGGAAGGAATGATGAAGCGAGGGGAGGAACACAGGAGTGAGACAGAAGTGGAAGAGAGCAAAGGGGGAATCTGAGAGGACACGATTGACCGAACAAACTAATTCACCCATAAGGTAACAATCCGATAATTACCCGGATACTGTGGTGTAGGGGGGGGGGGCAGAGATACAGGGTGTAATTGGCACCTAGGAGCCCAGGGTGGAATAGGGTGGAATAGTCGAGGGTGGAATAGGGAGCAGGAAAGACTATTAAGAAACAGAACCGGTGATGGCAGGAGACAATGACAGATTCGACTCACCTGTTAGATCAAGGTCCTGGCGTGGGTGTTGCCTGGGCGGCTGGCGAAGCAGGGAGAGGGGCACGAGGCCTTCCTGGTCATGGGCGTGGGAAAGCCTCACATAGGCCCAGTCAGCGGGGTCTCGGGAGTGGGTGTGGGCGTGGGGCAGCTCGAGGACTTCCACCTGCTGGCCGCGGGTGACGGTGAGCTCGCCCGCCCCCGCCCCTGACCAATCCTCCAGCACCCATGTCACCTCCCCGCCTCCCTGCAAACACAACAAACAAAATTTAAGTATACAACAAATAAAACAAACACATCTGTAATACATATAGACATTAGTTAGTGTGTGTGTGTGTGTGTGTGTGTGTGTGTGTGTGTGTGTGTGTGTGTGTGTGTGGCAACAGATGAGAGACAGGTGATTTATTTACATATCCTCTACGTACAGGGACGGTTGGAATTACCAGGACTGTAAACATTATATCTTAAAAACTACAAGTGGTATATATTTCAGGTTAAGAATTTATCGCAGTGGATTTCTACATAAAGTTTGACGCTGATACACCAAACTGTTTGTGAATTTACGTCTATGCGAGAATATCACTTAACGCACGCACGCACCATATACAGGGAAGAGATAATCACCCATCGTTTATCTTGGGTGTGTTGTTAGCACTGCCAAACAACCTCCATTACTTTTATTTCAAGCCCTGAGCCATGTGCACATTACACCACAGGCAAAACACACACACGGTCAACACGCAACTTGGACATATTAGCAAGTGTGGACAAAAACGTGAGGGGCTGTCGATGGCCCAACCACTCACGGCCCGGTTACAGTTTGGTCTCTTTGCAGGTTTGGACGGCCGTTTCATTCCCTATGTGTAGTAGCCTAAGTAACTCTGTCATAGCCTAAGTGACTCTGTCGTAGCCTAAGTGACTCTGTCGTAGCCTAAGTGATTCTGTCGTAGCCTAGGTGACTCTGTCGTAGCCTAGGTGACTCTGTCGTAGCCTAAGTGACTCTGTCGTAGCCTAAGTGAATCTGTCGTAGCCTAAGTGACTCTGTCGTAGCCTAAGTGGCTCTGTCGTAGCCTAAGTGACTCTGTCGTAGCCTAAGTGAGGGGAGGAGGATTTTTTGGCAGTCAGGTCCTAGGGTTAGCCTGGTACAGCTGGTGTCAACTCACCTGCTGCTGTTGTCATTACTCAGGTGGTACACACACACACCTGCCTCACCCACCACCACCACTCCTACACCTGCTGCTGTTGTCATTACTCAGGTGGTACACACACACACCTGCCTCACCCACCACCACCACTCCTACACCTGCTGCTGTTGTCATTACTCAGGTGGTACACACACACCTGCCTCACCCACCACCACCACCCTACACTTTCTGCTGTTGTCATTACTCAGATGGTACACACACACACACACCTGCCCCCACCCACCACCACCACTCCTACACCTGCCAGTTGCTGTCATTACTCAGGTGGTACACACACACACCTGCCTCACCCACCACCACCACTCCTACACTTTCTGCTGCTGTCACACTCAGATGGTACACACACGCCTGCCTCACCCACCACCACCACTCCTACACACCTGCTGCTGTTGTCATTACTCAGGTGGTACACACACACACACACCTGCCTCACCCACCACCACCACTCCTACACCTGCTGCTGCTAAGTCATTACTCAGATGGTACACACACACACACACCTGCCTCACCCACCACCACCACTCCTACACCTGCTGCTGTTGTCATTACTCAGATGGTACACACACACACACACCTGCCTCACCCACCACCACCACTCCTACACCTGCTGCTGTTGTCATTACTCAGATGGTACACACACACACACACACCTGCCTCACTCACCACCACCACTACACAGGTTGCTCTCTTTCTCTCAACACCATTACTCTTACTCTGGTTCAGCCACTCTCACTATGGATCGTGCTACATACAAACACAGGCCATCACCGCTGTATTCATCAACTCGATCCATGGTTACAAAATATACATAAAGATACGTACTGTAAGAGCTGTAATACATACCATAACAGTTAATACCCCTATATACCTTTGCATTAACATATATCCTAATGAATCACAAAACACACACACACAAAACACACACACACACTGTATTTGGTTATAATGGTAATTTTTTTTTTTGCATGTTAGCCCAAACTACACGATATATTTTCGTATTACTGTTAACTTCCTGAGTACTTAACCCTTAGAGTACACGATGACGTAACCAAGAGTACATTTTCGACGATGATCAAGAGAGAAAGTCATCGTATTCAGGGTTTTATCTTACACAAGGGGGACCAATCAGTGTACACGGGGAGTAAAGTATTGTTATTAACTTGCTCTCTCTCTCTCTCTCTCTCTCTCTCTCTCTCTCTCTCTCTCTCTCTCTCTCACACAAATTACCCGCCGCTACCCATCAAAAGCTATTTCGGGATGTGATTGATGGTACATGTACGGAATATTTTTGCAGTATAAATAATAAAAACAAGTGACGACTGATACGTTTGTGATAAAAAATGTTATTGGAAAGTAACGAAGGTGTACCTCTTGTGACGTCATTATATCCCTGTTACAATCAAGTCAGTGATGGGGTTACAAAAGAACGATTGCAATTATAACCCTTGGAGTAGGATGACTTAATGCCCAAAGTAAGTTATCGTAACCCCTTCACTACGATGTTTTGACTCCTGAGTATAATATATTAATCCTTTGAGTTTAATATGTTAACCACACACACACACACACACACACACACACACACACACACACACACACACACACACACACACACACACACACACACACACACACACACACACACACACACACACACACACACACACACACACACACACACACACACACACACACACAATAACACACACACACACACACACACACACACACACACACACACACACACACACACACACACACACACACACACACACACACACACACACACACACACACACACACACACACACACACACACACACACACACACACACACACACACACACACACACACACACACACACACACACACACACACACACACACACACACACACACACACACACACACACACACACACACACACACACACACACAGACACACACACACACACACACACACACACACACACCATTGTTGACATAAATCGATGGTTCTGTCAATAAACAATCATTACACCAATAAAGATGTAGTTTCTCGGCACCCGATATATAGCCGACAGCCTTCAATACTTTACTACTAACTGAAAATATGTTTCTTTTATAAATCAACACCCAAAATAACTGCCTCCTCCCCCCCCCGTAATCAAATTTATTAGCTAGATTAATATAATTTTAATTTAATATATTCAACGTACATATCTAATCTATCTTAACTATAAGGATCTCTCTCTCTCTCTCTCTCTCTCTCTCTCTATCTCTCTCTCATTCTCTCTCACCGCCTCTTAACCTAACCTAACCTAACCTATTCCTCCACTATATCTTTACGTAAGGTGTTGAGGGTCACTATGGAGGTGTGAGGTTGAACGGGAGGAGGAGGTCATGCATCACACACAAGCTGTCATGGCGTCATGGCTACCCTTCCTGGCACTGTGCCACATGACGGAACCATAATGCCTCTCATGATCGGGCCTGAGAGAGAGAGAGAGAGAGAGAGAGAGAGAGAGAGAGAGAGAGAGAGAGAGAGAGAGAGAGAGAGAGAGAGGTGGGGCAAGAAGTGACAGGCAGCTTTGCTTCATAATCCATCGCGTCACTCACCAATACCGTAGAGCGTCATGGGGGAGTCATCACATCGTTGACGTCATGTAAGGTCATTACCTATACACTGCTATGGGAGTCAACTACGAAATGGGGGTCAAGAAAGTGGTTACCGTCACACACACAGATGAAGTTGTGATTGGTGAACTCATGAAGGGACTAGGTAAGGTCAATAAGCATGGGTTCCCACGTGGTCACTATTAGGTCAAGTTATTAGGAGGAGGGCGAGGGTGGGAGACGGAGGGGGGTGGGGGGGAAGGAAACACGGGCCTCTGACGATGCTGACACTGCGGTGACAGGGTCGGCCAGGCTGAGTAGGGCGCAAGGTGGGCAAGGAGGGCGGACGGGGTGAAGAGGGGCGGGACGGGGTGAAGAGGGGCGGACGGGGTGAAGAGGGGCGGACGGGGTGAAGAGGGGCGGGACGGGGTGAGGAGGGCGGACGGGGTGAGGAGGGGCGGACGGGGTGAGGAGGGGCGGACGGGGTGGAGGAGGGCGGGCGGGGTGAGGAGGGCGGGGTGAGGAGGGGTGGGCGGGGTGAGGAGGGCGGGTGAGGAGGGGCGGGCGGGGTGGAGGAGGGCGGGGTGAGGAGGGCGGGCGGGGTGAGGAGGGCGGGTTACGCTTATCCGTCTATCCTGACATATTCTACTTGGATAATAACTGAATTTCTTTGGTTATATGTCTAGTAAATTCCTTGTGTGAATTCAAAACAGCCCACCCCCCTCACACACACACACACACCATAAACGACAAACGGCACCAGCAAAAAAACTCTCAATACCTTATGTTAAAAATCACATTGACGATGGCCTCAATACAAAGATCAAGCGCCCAGGTGTTTGACGATGAATATTCCATATCACCTAACCTAACCTAACCTAACCTTCACAGACATCCAACACACTTAACCAGCCACTTTCCTAGATTAGATGCCTTTGGGAACACACCAGTCCATGCACGTCGCTGGAAATGTCAAATCGTTCGTGGTGAGTCTGTACAGTACACAGTCATAGTCAATACTACAACACCTTGACACTGTAGCACCAGTCTTCCTAGTTGTTCAGACGGTGGTTCTCCTCACTCACATAAAGTACGTCCATGTGTGTCGTGTTTTTGTTTTTTATAAGAGGAGAGAGAGAGAGAGAGAGAGAGAGAGAGAGGGGAGGGGGGGAGATACAGGAAAGAGTCCGGGGGTGACATGATGGCGGCCAAGGAGCCAATATCCTACTTATTTGTGTGTTATTTATACCTCAGTGAATTTTGAGTATTAGGAAAAAGCCGTGTACTAGATTTCTTTACACACACACACACACACACACACACACACACACACACACGAAAAGGGATGTAAAATAAAGATGAGACGCAGATCAAAGAACGCGTCCACAGGCAGAAAAGCAACAGAGAAGAGAAGAGAGGAAGACAAGGAAGGAGAGAGGATGTAGGAGGAGGAGGAGGAGGAGGAGTATTGGCAAAAACAAATTTAAAGAAAGGAAGATAAGTGAAAGAGAAGGGGGGGGGGGAATGGTGGTGAGGAGGATTGCGTGACACCAGCCGGTATGACACCAGCCACTATCACCATCATCCCGGAAATTACACCTTGGTATGACACCCGTGCCGGACTTCTGTAGAATTTTGCCCTACCACCTCACCACCAGGAGAGGAGAGGGGGGTCGATGGTGATGATGATGATGATGATGATAATAGAATGATGATAATAATAATAATAATAATATTAATAATAATAATAATAAATCTGTCATAAGCAACAGTCATTACACATTACAGTCACCACACGTACCACCACACCACCATCACCACACACACACCACCATCACCACACACACGACCTATAAGCCACCACTATTCATTTACCTTAATCGCCGAGTTAGTAAGAGCCCCGACAAGAAGGCCCCAAAACGCCGGCCTCCCTAAAGCTTTTAACTCGAGCGGTGATGGAGATAACGTGATGGGACTGACGAGCGGCGACCTAACCCAGAAAGGCGAGTCGATGGCGATTTGACCCTCTAACACTCGCCACCAGAAAGTGTTTTTGTCGAGAGAGAGAGAGAGAGAGAGAGAGAGACACGACCTCCCCGAGGACTTGTGACTGAGTCGTCGTGTTCCCTCACCTGTCATGGAGGTAAACCAAAGAGAAAGACATGTTTCTCTAACTAAAACGTACTGAGGAGATATTTTTCCCTCACTCGACATGGATAAACCAGACGGATATATCGCCAAGGTGAGGAAGGATCTTGAGGAGATAAAATAATCGGAAAATAGATTGTGAGAATGTTAGTAATAATCTACAACACTTTTTCGTCATAGCTTGAGAGCGAAAATAAATTCAGGTCATGACTTTCAAGAGCTGTAGTAAAGCCAAAGTTGTCATGGATACATTTCACTCACACGTCAGTCACAACACAGTGTCGTGAGTGTGTAGCTACTGGTGATGTTACTGATAATAATGACCACCGGACCAATAGCCAGGGACGAGGCACCTCAACACCTGTCAGCGGCTCAAACTAAAAGCGCAACTGGTCACAGAAGTCGTATGTGATCTGACAGACAATACCAATAAAATTAATGTACAAAATTGTGTTGATAAAATATGACGCACCGGACGACGGATTTTGACAACCCTACCGAGACAACAGGAGGCACAGTGTTCATTCTGAAATTCATCAATCACCCCAAGTACAGAGAGTTTGCTGAGTGACTTAGTACATCTAATATACTTACTTAGGTGACAAAAAAAGGCCACCTACACCAGCAACTGTAAGACTCAATATTTAACATCCATGAAACTGTAGATAAATGTGTAGTGTGTTTGAAGTAACCCGCCAGAGACCTTCACCTATCAATACTAACTTGACCTTCCCCCAAATTCTTCACACCCATCACCACTATTGCTACAGTCCAGTGTGTTTTTACTCTCACTTTTTATTACACCTTCACATCTAAGACACTTGTGAACAAAGGTAACTTGTGTATTATTATATTATATATAAGTTCACAACACTCCACCTTGTCTGTCACAAACAAATTATCAGATGGTGTAGTGGTGTAATTTATCTATTTATTCACAAACTCTTTATCATGTAATCTGTAATGAAACTTTACGACAAACTTCTCCTCGAATAGGAAAGAAATTTACTGCAATCAAAGAGTTAATAATTTAATTAATTTATTATTTTTGTCCATTACAACAAACTATTCCGCATGTTTTAGTGTTGACTGAGGAACTTGTTAATAACCATTAGCATGATTTATTATTATTAAACGTTAAATAATTACAGAGTTAATATTCATCACTTGTCAACAACAGAATATTTCCAGTTATTACTGTGTTGATAAAACGTGAATATATATAACCTTGATAATGAAAGGTGTTTACCAGGCAGTGTATCGCCACTTTCCACGTTTACTATTTTTCACAGAATGTTGACTTTAACTTGGAGAATTATACATAACTTACTCAGACAAGCACAAACTACACGTTACATCATCTTGGAGCTGGTAAGACAGACAGTTAACTTAAAAAAATATCTTATTTTAACATAACTCACACGGGGACTACATGACACTTAATTAACAAGCTGGGCGTGGCACTCACACTACACCACCTGACTCGGACATTTACTGTAGGTGTGCACCTCTCATTACCACAGTACCTGTTGGGAATTCACAATATATACGAAATACAGTATATCATTTCTTTATTTCTTTGTAATAAAATGAGAGCTCAGGTTCTCAACTGGCTCAGCCATGTTAATATTGTTATTATTATCCACTCTGTATCTGTGTTTTTCTGGCTAAATAAACTGTTTTAATTCAATTCAAAGTTCACTGCACATTGATCGGACAGTCACGTGTTTAGTTCGTCTATGCATTTTACATTAATTTACTTCAGTATTTAAATAAAAGTTCCCATGACACCTATTGTGTTAGTTCCCCTTGAGTCAGCCCTCGTCCGTGTGACACAAGGAAAGAGCAGGTGGTGACAAAGACCAGCATTAATGAATCAGGTTAACAGTATTTAGTAAAGAAGCCAACGCGTTAGTGACCGTACATGACTAAGAACACATCAAGTAAGGTTATACTGGCCTCAGCTACCAGGAGCGATCAGGTTATACACCGCACCTCACACGTGACAACACAACGAGGGAAACAAGACACTACCACGAGAGTAAGGTTCTACCACAGACAACTCTCTCTCTCTCGCCCTAACAATATACCAAGGGCAACTAACCAACCTCAATCGCTCTTACAATCTCGTTCACTAAAGTCAGACGTTCAGTAACCACTTGACTCTCTCACCAGCGGGTAGAGAAGAAGGCCGCCGCCACTTCTACTATAAGGAACATTACTGCCAGCCGGAGTGAGTTTACGGGGCGTCCGGGACCTCATCAACCCGGCAAATTTATATATGAGGGCGGCCAGGCGTGTGTGGATGTATGTGTGTGTGTGTGTGTGTGTGTGTGTGTGTGTGTGTGTGTGTGGGTGGTGTGTGTGTGTGTGTGTGGGTGTGTGTGTGGATGGGTGTGGGTGTGTGTGTGTGTGTGTGTGTGTGTGTGTGTGTGTGTGTGTGGATGGGTGTGTGTGTGGATGGGTGTGTGTGTGTGTGTGGATGGGTGTGTGTGGATGGGTGTGTGTGGATGGGTGTGTGTGTGTGGATGGTGTGTGTGTGTGTGGATGGGTGTGTGTGTGTGGATGGGTGTGTGGGTGGATGGGTGGGTGTGTGGGTGGATGGGTGGGTGTGGGTGTGTGTGTGATGGGTGTGTGTGGATGGGTGTGTGTGTGTGTGGATGGGTGTGTGGGTGGGTGTGTGGTGGGTGTGTGGATGGGGGTGGTGTGTGTGGATGGGGTGTGTGGGTGTGTGGATGGTTGTGTGTGTGTGGATGTGTGGGTGTGTGTGGATGGTGTGTGTGTGTGGATGGTGGGTGTGTGTGT
The DNA here is from genome assembly GCF_018991925.1 of Homarus americanus. Classification (NCBI taxonomy): domain Eukaryota; kingdom Metazoa; phylum Arthropoda; class Malacostraca; order Decapoda; family Nephropidae; genus Homarus; species Homarus americanus. The sequence continues at coordinate 1,483,033 of NW_024731852.1, read as the reverse complement.
GTGTGTGGATGGGTGTGTGTGTGTGGATGGGTGTGTGTGTGTGATGGGTGTGTGTGTGGATGGGTGTATGGGTGGGTGTGTGGATGGGTGTGTGGGTGTGTGGGTGGGTGTGTGTGTGGTTGGGTGTGTGTGTGGATGGGTGTGTGTGTGGGTGGATGGGTGGGTGTGATGGGTGTGTGTGATGGGTGTGTGTGTGGGTGGTGTGTGTGGTTGGGTGTGTGTGGATGGGTGTGTGTGTGTGTGTGTGGTTGGGTGTGTGTGTGTGGATGGGTGTGCGTGTGGATGGGTGTGCGTGTGGATGGGTGTGTGTGTGTGGGTGGGTGTATGGGTGGGTGGCCCGCCCTAACATACATATTGTCAACCCTCACCACTGTGTTACTACTAATTTATTTCTCACGTAATTTCGTATTGTTCTAATTAATAATAGTTACTTTTGTTTTTTATTATTACTATCAATATTATCCCCATTACGATTACTGTTAATATAATTATTGTTGATGCTGTTATTACTATTGTCATTATTATGATTGTTACTGCCAAATTTTTATTATTATTATTATTATTATATTATTATTACTGATATTAACATTATTACCGACAGTGTCATAACCAAAATTATAATATTATCAAAACTTGTTATAATTATTAACATCACCACCAGCATTATCACCACCACCATTCAGAATATCACAGTGCTTTATGAGGATGACAGCGGACCAGTGTGAGGTGTGAGTCAGATAAGGCATTAAACCCTTCACATAACACACGTTCACTCATGTCTAATATGATTAACTCAACAGCTGAATCTTCATTAAAAATATTATCTGACGTAAGTTATCGTAGCATCCAGGAAAGGCAATTGCTACTATGTTAAAATCAATGACTGGAAGAGTGTATCTTGGTTGAAAAATCTCTGTAAGTAGTAACTTAATAATAATAATAACAACATACTGTATTAGTCAAAAGAATTACTTCACACAATAACATACAACAGATTTGTTCATATTGCAACGGATCTCTTGATCAGTGGGAGAAAAACAAACAAAAATCCCCATAGGAATTAACCCTACCGACCGACCTAATGACAGACAAACAACATGAAGGCTAGACCATGCACGACCCCCTGACGGAGACACGATGATCCTTGAAGGCTAGACCATGCACGACCCCCTGACGGAGACACGATGATCCTTGAAGGCTAGACCATGCACGACCCCCTGACGGAGACACTATGATCCTTGAAGGCTAGACCATGCACGACCCCCTGACGGAGACACTATGATCCTTGAAGGCTAGACCATGCACGACCCCCTGACGGAGACACGATGATCCTTGAAGGCTAGACCATGCACGACCCCTGACGGGAGACGATGATCCTGAAGGCTAGACCATGCACGACCCCTGACGGAGACACGATGATCCTTGAAGGCTAGACCATGCACGACCCCTGACGGAGACACGATGATCCTGAAGGCTAGACCATGCATCCCCTGACGGAGACACGATGATCCTGAAGCACGACCTTACGACCATGCATCGACCTCCTGACGGAGACACGATGATCCTTGAAGGCTAGACCATGCACGACCCCTGACGGAGACACGATGATCCTGAGAAGGCTAGACCATGCACGACCCCCTGACGGAGACACGATGATCCTTGAAGGCTAGACTATGCACGACCCCCTGACGGAGACATTTGATGATCCTTGAAGGCTAGACCATGCACGACCCCTGACGGAGACACGATGATCCTTGAAGGCTAGACCATGCACGACCCCTGACGGAGACCATGCGATGACTCCTGAAGGCTAGACCATGCACGACCCCCTGACGGAGACACGATGATCCTTGAGGCTAGACCATACGACCCCCCGACGGAGACACGATGATCCTGAATAGACATGCACGACCCCCTTAATGATGATCTTGAAGAGACATGCACGACCCTGACGGAGACACGATGATCCTGAAGGCTAGACCATGCCCACCCTGACGGAGCATTATGATCCTTGAAGGCTAGACCATGCACGACCCTGACGGATACTCGGATCCTGACTAGACCATGCGATGACGGAGACACGATGATCCTGAAGGCTAGACCATGCACGACCCCCTGACGGTACACGATGATCCTTGAAGGCTAGACTGCACGACCCTGATGACTGAAGGCTAGACCATGCACGACCCCCCTGACGGAGACACTATGATCCTCAAGGCTAGACCATGCACGACCCCTGACGGAGACACGATGATCCTTGAAGGCTAGACCATGGCGACCCTCTTGACGGAGACACGATGATCCCTGAAGGCTAGACCATGCACGACCCCCTTTCCATCTATGATCCTTCTTGAATAGACCATGCACCCCTGACGGAGACACGATGATCCAACGACTATGCGACCCTGATCGGAGATGACGATGATCCTTGAAGGCTAGACCATGCACGACCCTGACGGAGACACGATGATCCTGAAGGCTTGACGACCCCCTGACGGAGACATGATCCTTGATGCCATGCGACCCCTGACGGAGAGCACACGTGATCCTGAAGGCTAGACCATGCACGACCTCTGACGGAGACACGATGATCCTTGAAGGGCTAGACCATGCACGACCCTGACGGAGACACGATGATCCTGGAAGGCTAGACCATGCACGACCCCCTGACGGAGACACGATGATCCTTGAAGGCTAGACCATGCACGACCCCTGACGGAGACACGATGATCCTTGAAGGCTAGACTATGCAGGACGGAGACACGGTGATCCTTGAAGGCAGACATGCACGACCCCCTGACGGAGACACGATGATCCTGAAGGCTAGACCATGCACGACCCCCTGACGGAGACATCGATGATCGACTCGATGATGAGGCTAGACCATGCACGACCCCCTGACGGAGACACGATGATCCTGAAGGCTAGACCATGGACGACCCCTGATTGAGACACGGTGATCCTGAAGGCTAGACCATATGCGACCCCTGACGGAGACACGATGATCCTTGAAGGCTAGACTATGCACGACCCCTGACGGAGCACGATGATCCTGAAGGCTAATCAGCACGACCCCCTGACGGAGACACGATGATCCTTGAAGGCTAGACTATGCCTGACCCATGCACGACCCCCTGACGGAGACACACGATGATCCTTGAAGGCTAGACTACGCATGCACGACCCCCTGACGGAGACACGATGATCCTCCCCATACTGGCCAGATATTTTGTAAATAATATTGATGATGTGTTAAAGGAATATCCTTCCTTCCTTAGGCTTTAGTAAGCCCCTTTATAATATTTATACTGTAAATACTTGTCACACTTGCCAGATGCTTCTGGTGTCATTGTACAGGGGTACCTAGTGACAGCACTAGGATCCCGCTTCCTCTATCAAGGAATAAACAATTGAAATTGAATTGAATTGAAGGCTAGACCCCCACACCACAGCGTAGATACCTCACTGCCCCCCACGCCGCAGACTCCTCACTGGGAGCTTTTACCAAGTGAAGGAGGAAAGATCACCACTAATGGCTCCTCCAGGGTCAGCCATCAAACATTACTCCCGCCTTATTATACTGACGTAAAATATTATCATACTCGGTTATATAATTATTATAGATTACGTCACTCCTGTATAAAATGTATCAGTCTATTATAAAATTCATTAGTCTATTTAAAGAACCGACTATGGTATCATCTTGTATTACATAGATTGTGTGTGTGTGTTTAACTAGCTCCTTGACGGTCCTCCGCCTCTGCTCGATGACACTTGGCTCTCAGGGGGAGTGTCTAAGTGGTGGATTGCGATCACACTCTGAAGAGTATAAGGAGAGTTGTCAGAAGACGTCGATGCATCTCTCTCTCTCTCTCTCTCTCTCTCTCTCTCTCTCTCTCTCTCTCTCTCTCTCTCTCTCTCTCTCTCTCTCTCTCTCTCTCTCTCTCTCTCTCTCTCTCTCTCTCTCTCTCTCTCTCTCTCTCTCTCTCTCTCTCTCTCTCTCTCTCTCTCTCTCTCTCTCTCTCTCTCTCTCTCTCTCTCTCTCTCTCTCTCTCTCTCTCTCTCTCTCTCTCTCTCTCTCTCTCTCTCTCTCTCTCTCTCTCTCTCTCTCTCTCTCTCTCTCTCTCTCTCTCTCTCTCTCTCTCTCTCTCTCTCTCTCTCTCTCTCTCTCTCTCTCTCTCTCTCTCTCTCTCTCTCTCTCTCTCTCTCTCTCTCTCTCTCTCTCTCTCTCTCTCTCTCTCTCTCTCTCTCTCTCTCTCTCTCTCTCTCTCTCTCTCTCTCTCTCTCTCTCTCTCTCTCTCTCTCTCTCTCTCCTCTCTCTCTCTCTCTCTCTCTCTCTCTCTCTCTCTCTCTCTCTCTCTCTCTCTCTCTCTCTCTCTCTCTCTCTCTCTCTCTCTCTCTCTCTCTCTCTCTCTCTCTCTCTCTCTCTCTCTCTCTCTCTCTCTCTCTCTCTCTCTCTCTCTCTCTCTAGGCTCGTGACTTTTAACCGTATCAAGTGTCAATCATTCACGTCGAAAGTTTGGTGGTTGTTGGACATTTTATTTACCGTAGCTGGACTTACAACTTAGCATGACCTGTATTTTCCCCACAAACTCGTTCAACGTGACCTGTATTATAAAGGTCATAACTCTGAACTGTTAGATGATCACATGTATCAAGTCTACAGAGTATGACATGTTGCAATATAATCAAAGTTTGGCATAAAGCATAACACACTGTTTACACCGACGACAATGACACCAGGATTATGCAATAAGCTCTAAGGTACATCTTATGAGGCGAGCTGAAGACAAACAAATTATCTTCTCGGTGGCCCTAACCCATCGAAGAAAACGAAAGCAGGTGAAGGGGGGAGGGACTTAGAAGAAAACGACGGCAGACGAGGAAAAAGACTTCAAGAAAACGGCGACATACGTTGGGGAGACTTCTAGAATACGCCAGCAGACAGGCGAGGGCAAAATCAAACAGTATTCCCGTGGGTGCCAATCACTGCCTGCATACGACAAGGTTACAGGGACCCGACACTAACTAATTCAAGACCCGGCGTGATGTAACTACAGAACGCATCAATGGCGGAGGAAATGAGAGCCGCGGCACATTCATGGTACCTCGCAGTTCTTTATGTTGTTATAAATAAGTAATCAGGAGGACAGGTGTAACCCTCCCCCCCCTCCCTCCGACCCCCTCTCACCTGCCAGTGTCACGTCCTGAGGGCAGTGACGATAATGAGACATACACGCTGAGAGATAGGAGGAAGCACTGATAAGAGAGAGAGAGAGAGAGAGAGAGAGAGAGGTGGGTGAGTGAGTGAGTGAGTGAGGGAGGAAGAGAGTGAGTGAGTGAGTGTGGTGGTGGACGCTTGGCAGGTGTCAGCTTTAAGACCAACACACTGCCTCACTCCATCAAAAGTTTGGCCATCGCAAGTCACCTCCAGAATGATGAACCTCGCCAGACCTCTCCAGTCTTACCACACCATGGGAACTTAACCACACCATGGGAACTTAACCACACCATGAGAACTTAACCACACCATGAGAGAACTTTTGACCAGGCCATGAGAACTTTACAACCACCATGGGAATTTTACGACCACCATGAGAACGTTACAAACACAACATGAGAACTTTACAACCACACCATGAGAACTTTACAACCACACCATAAAACTATAACTACCACACTTGCACAACCACAACCACACCATGGGAACTTTACAACCACACCATGAGAACTTAACCACACTATGAGAACTTAACCACACCACCACAACTATAACAACCACATCTTTATTGTCTTCACCATTATAATTAGATACACTATTACTATATTATAAAAATCATTCATTATATTATCAGTCTATTATACTTACGGTTTATATTACCATCAGTGATAATATGAGTACTACCACTAATGAGCAGCTAAATATAGTTATAATTAGTGTTATCGATGAGTCTAAAAACAAATCATCATCATTATCATCATCATCATCACTTATTATCATCATCACTTATCATCATCATCACTTATCATCATCATCATCACTTATCATCATCATCACTATCATCAATATCATCATCATCACTTATCATCATCATCACTTATCATCATCATCATCACTTATCATCATCATCCATCATCAATATCATCATCATTACTTATTATCATCATCACTATCATCATCATCACTTATCATCATCATCACTTATCATCATCACCATCACTTATCATCATCATCCCTTATCATCAATATCATCATCACTTATTATCATCATCACTTATCATCATCATCATCACTTATCATCATCATCCCTTATCATCAATATCATCATCATCAATATCATCATCACTTATCATCATCATCATTATTCCCAATAAGATATTCCAGGCGTGGTAAAAATGGTCAGTTATAAATTATATAAATTAATACGGCCACTGTAACAATAACTGTCATATTAATTTTTATTTATTTGTGTTCTTAATCATTTAATATTTACTTGTTAAAATAATGAATGTTGTTGTCTCTGTCGGTAATGTGTGTGTGTGTTGTGTCTGGGGGAGGGGGGGGAGGGGGGGAGGGGGAGGGGGGAGGGGGGGAACTACTTGGGCTCTCACCACTAACCACTCCAAAGGGCTTGACTTCAAACACTAGGGCACTTTCTGAACAGTGTCTTTCTGGGTCATTTATTACACTTCCAAACTTGTCTTCTCACTATTATTTCTGCTCCTGGAAGGTGTGTGTGATGTCTGGGTGGAACTCTGGTAAAGATCGTGAATAAATACCATTCGATTAGCTTTCACCCTGGACCAATTATGTCTCGGGGAGGCTTTAGTGCCGGGTAGAGAGGCCAGTCAAAGGTCAAGGTCGCATGATCACTCGACCCGCTTTAAAGCCTTCAAACTTTCAGGTTAAAATCCTGCCTCAATACAATTCTAAACGAACATGGTGCTTATCGTATTAAAAGTCCAATTATACTGCTCACCAACACCAGCCTTGTTTGTATTACTGAACTAAAGCTATTTCACTATTATTATAATTATCTATATTAATCTACGCCCCCTAGGTAAGGTTAAGGCGTAAGAAGGAAACAAAATATAATGAGAAGAGCCTAAGTTTTATTCCACCCAAGGCAGTGGTGTTGAAGGTCGCCACAAATAATGAGATTTTTCCAATATCCAATATTATTACTCCCCCCCAGAAAATGGGAAAAATTTACATCGTCATTATATTTAATTAAAAAAAAAACGCAACAGAATATATTCTTTACTGAACCACAAAAGCCTTTCTGTGTGTGTGTGTGTGTGAGAGAGAGAGAGAGAGAGAGAGAGAGAGAGAGAGAGAGAGAGAGAGAGAGAGAGAGAGAGAGAGAGAGAGAGAGAGAGAGAGAGAGAGAGAGCCTTTAAACTGTAATACTAATTTTGATAAACCATAGCAGACCACCTTCCCGGACCACGAATTCTAAGGTGTAATAATGACCGGCAATTTAACTTCGGGTGAGTTAATTACAGGTACGAGGAAATGCAGGAGTAGGAGGAGGTGGTAAAGAGTATGTTTAGAGGAGTGTGTTTGTTATCTTGAGTGAGGTGCGTCAGCCTCTTATTGACGAGGTGAGGTGCGTCCCTGTGTTCAAATGGCGAGGAGGTGCGTCGTTGCGTCCAATGGCGAGTGAGTGCGTCCCTGTGTTCAATGGCGAGGTGAGGCGTCCTGTGTTCAATGGCGAGGTGAGGGCGTCCCTGTGTTCAATGGCGAGGTGAGGGCGTCCCTGTGTTCAATGGCGAGGTGAGTGCGTCCCTGTGTTCAATGGCGAGGAGGGGCGTCCCTGTGTTCAATGGCGAGGTGAGGGCGTCCCCTGTGTTCAATGGCGAGGTGAGGGGCGTCCCTGTGTTCAATGGCGAGGTGAGGTGCGTCCCTGTGTTCAATGGCGAGGTGAGGTGCGTCCCTGTGTTCAATGTGAGGGGCGTCCGTGTTCAATGGCGAGGTGAGGTGCGTCCCTGTGTTCAATGGCGAGGTGAGGTGCGTTCCTGTGTTCAATGGCGAGGTGAGGGGCGTCCCTGTGTTCAATGGCGAGGTGAGGGTGCGTCCCTGTGTTCAATGGCGAGTGAGGGGCGTGTTCAATGGCGAGTGAGGGTGCGTCCCTGTGTTCAATGGCGGAGGGCGTCCCTGTGTTCAATGAGGTCTGTGTTCAATGTGTCCCTGTTCAATGTCGAGGTGAGGGCGTTCCTGTGTTCAATGGCGAGTGAGGGGCGTCCCTGTGTTCAATGGCGAGTGAGCGTCCCTGTGTTCAATGGCGAGGGAGGCGTCCCTGTTCAATGGCGAGGTGAGGTGCGTCCCTGTGTTCAATGGCGAGGTGAGGGGCGTCCCTGTGTTCATGGCTGGGTTCAATGAGGTGCGGTGAGTGTTCAATGGCGAGGTGAGTGTTCAATGGCGAGGAGGGGCGTCCTGTGTTCAATGGCGAGGTGAGGTCCCTGTGTTCAATGGCGAGGTGAGGGGCGTCCCTGTGTTCAATGGCAGGTGAGGTGTCCCTGTGTTCAATGGCGAGGTGAAGTGGAGAGAGTATTGAGCCAGCTGACCACCACGACCTCTTCCGCCCTCTGAACCAACGAGTATTCTTCTGACTTATTTGGCCCACATCTGAATCTGAATCTCTCTCTCTCTCTCTCTCTTCTTTCTTTCTTTTAAAGGTCACATCTGTCGCGTCAATGACAAACTCCGCTTAACATGCCAGGTTGGTAGGTGTTCAGCTCACACGACACTCACGCTGACAGTGTGATTGTTGTGGGGGAAAAATTTGCATGTGGGAACGGAAATACATACACACATACATACAAAATTGTAACTTCCCACACACACACACACACACACACACACACACACACACACACACACACACACACACACACACACACACACACACACACACATGAAGTAATAACACCTTTCGTCATCTGAGGTGTAAGCTACAGCAGCAGATCACACACACAAGACCACACAAGAAAACAGCCAACCAACATAATATTACTGACGAGAAAAGAGAGAGAAAAGACAAACTTCTAGAGACACCATCAGACAGGCAGCAGTTAACTCCCCTCATTTCCCACAGATAGCATAAACTAGGGCAAGGTTTTTTTATCATCAGGTAAAGTGAGATTTACCACATCAACACTTCATTTCCCCCTGCGTCTGGTAATTTCCTGAGCGGGAACATTAAGAAACGAGTAAAAGTGAAAGAGAGTCGCCTCCAGCTTCCCATCACTTGCTCGACTCACAGGCACAACACCACCACCACCCGAGCAGAGAGGAACTAATTCTTTACTGTAGAGGAGAGAAAAGGCTGTTCGTGTTCATTATTACAGGAGGAGGATGTTAGAGCAATAGCCGGCGACAACTCCAACTTGCTGAGGGTAAAGAGGAGTGTAGGTCACCAGCTGTAAGTTACTCATCAAACTGGACTTGTTAATGCGACTCTGAGTGATGACATAAACACACAAACACTCACATTAATTAAGGTTGCTGTTTCTCTTATCCGATTAATAGAGATTGTCTTCGAGGAACAATTAGCCCTGTACCACGACTCGCTGACGCTATATACCGAGTGTACAAGATGTCTCGCTGTTCCTAAACAATATAGCCACACTAACACGACTCTCATCAGCGAGGTGGAGGTTAACGCCAGGCGCTCTTTATGGTGCACGTTAGCGCTGTTGTTTATGATAAGAATCTTAGTAAGGACAAAGTCTACTTAAGTGTTGGTGCACGCGCGCACACACACGCCACAATTTTTACCAAAGCATCACGAAACGACTTTTGTTGGTACAATAACTGGGCGCCAGTGTAGGTAGAAAGCTGGGGGAACTCTCATCTAGCGGCGGAGCTTCCACAAACACAGCATGGTGGTGAGGGGGAGGTGAACGCCAGGTGCTGCTGATTGCTCGCCCTGGCGCTGTTTTTTATGGTACTGACCTACGAAAAATTGCTGCGGGGTCAAAAATATCCACTTGTAGTGATATATATACATATAGTATATATATATATATATATATATATATATATATATATATATATATATATATATATATATATATATATATATATATATATATATATATATATATATATATATATATATATATTATATCCTAACGAACCAATCAATTACAAACGGAAAAAAAATAAATAAAAAGGTCAAAACTGGAATATCTACCACCGCATCACCTGAGCCGGGGAGGCAGGCAGCTCAGTCTCGGCCACATTGTAAAGAACGCCGAAAGGTCAACCCAGGAAAGAATATATCCACACAACTAATGATGGATTTTCTGATGGAATGTTTCTCGGTGTGAATGGCGGAAAATGAGGGAACGTTTCACAGATTGTTGCTCACTGATGTTATATGTAGATTAGATACATATATTAGACAGATGGATGGATGGATGGACAGACAGACAGGAGAAAGAGGCAGATAATTTGTTGCTGGGTCACTAAGCAACCTTCACGGTGAGTAGAGAAGACAAAAGAAGAACTAGAGGAGCAGCCATAAAGTAGAGAGAGAGAGAGAGACTAGAGAAGGTCGTCTCGGGAGTAAAAGAGCCGACATGACTAGATGGATGTAACCCGACTGAGGGATCTGGCTGTTGAGGGAAGAAGGAGAGAGAGGGAAGGAGAGGGAGGGAAGAAGGAGAGGGAAGAAGGAGAGGGAAGAAGGGGAGGGAGGGAAGAAGGAGAGAGAGGGGAGAGGGAAGAAAGGGGGGCAAGAAGGAAGTCGGATTGATTTTCCTCGTAACAAAATATTTTCTAAAACAACACCTGTACTGATCACACACACACACACACACACACACACACACACGCGAATCCATTAACACGAGTAACAAATTAATAAAAAAAACACAAACGAGAATTAATGTAATGTACACCTCACACACTCCATACTGAAGGGGGGGGAGAGTAAGAGTGGGGTGAAAGGGGGGGATGAGAGGGGAGAGTGAGTGGGATGAGAGGGATAATAACTTCACATTGCTCATTGGTATTATTAAACTCTATGGCCCGCCCCACCCATATTTAACGACCACCTGTGTACTATGACCTTCAGTTCCCCTAACCAAACCAAACCAAACCAAACTTAACCAAACCAAACCAAACCAAACCTAACCAAACCAAACCAAACCAAACCTAGCCAAACCAAACATAACTTAACCAAACCTAACTTAACCAAACCAAACCTAACTTAACCAAACCTAACTTAACCAAACCAAACCTAACTTAACCAAACCTAACTTAACCAAACCTAACTTAACCAAACCCAACCAAACCTAACCTAGCCAAACCAAACCAAACCTAACCTAACTAATCCTAAACCTTAAAAGTAGATAACTATACTGAAAAATAAATAAATAAGATAACTAGAAAAAAAAAAAACTATAAATGGAAATAAAAGAATCAACAGAAATATAAATAAAAACATCTTATATATACAGAAATAAATGAATAAACTAATAATCAAATAATAAATAAAGTGAATAACTCCAACACCCGTCTCCATCACCACCATCACATTCCAGCGCCTCCACCACCACGCGCCACTGCACCATTACCCACACAACCACCCACCACACAACCACCTACCACCACCAGATCCACTACCCACACAGCTATTGAAAAACTATCTAGGACAAGTATTTGGTCTTAAGGAAATGAAGAATTTAAGGGGAAAAAAATGCTCTTGCTACTGTTGTTTCGAGAAGAATATTGAAGAAAATAAAATCAGTCGTAACTTCAGTGTGATGAATTGGCGTGGCGAAGAGGTTTCCTGATTGGCTTTGGCGAGTTTGGCGAGGGGATAAATTCCGCGTTCTAGTTTGGCAATCAAATCGGAGAAGTGATCGCCAAATCCTTGTACCGAGAAATATTTCAGGCTAACGAGACATGCCTTTGGGTATATACACGAGGAGGAGGAGGAGGAGGGAAGAAGATGAGGAAGAAGAAGAGGAGGACGAAAATGAAGAGGGAGAGGACGAGGAAGAGGAGGAAGAAGAGGAAGAGGAGGAAGAGGAAGACGAAGAAAAGGAGGAAGAGGCGAAAGAAGAAGAGGAGGAGGAAGAGGTGGAAGAAGAAGAAGAGGAGGAGAGGAGGAGGAAGAGGAGGAAGAAGAAGAGAGGAGGAAGAGAGGAGGAGGAGGGGACGAGGAAGAGGAGGAAGAGGAAGAAGAGGAAGAAGAGGAGGAAGAGGAAGACGAAGAAAAGGAGGAAGAGGCGAAAGAAGAAGAGGAGGAGGAGGAAGAGGAGGAGGAGGAGGAGGAAGAGGAGGAAGAAAAAGAAAAGGAGTAGAAATATACAAGAAAAAAAGCAGAAAAAAAATAAGAATAAACACAGAATACAAACACCAAAACGAAAGAAAGAAATGGCAAATAAAGTGTGAATAGAGATAGGAAGAAGAATAAAAGAAACGACACAGGAATACATAAAGGGAAGTGCCAATAATACGAGAAATAAAACGAGCCGATAAAGGTGAGAGAGACTGATGATAAAGAATGGAGAGAGAGAGAGAGAGAGAGAGAGAGAGAGAGAGAGAGAGAGAGAGAGAGAGAGAGAGAGAGAGAATATCAAAAACCATTACATAATTACTAAATCAAAAAACAATGTCCATTTTCTTTCAGGAAATAAAAGCGTATCAGTGACCTTTATATCAACGATCATTATCTTCTAAATAGAGTGAATCTGTTTCAACCTTTCAATATCTAAAAAAAATATTTCGATAACTTTGTTCAATGACCAAATATAACAACTGTAATATTGAAACCCGACTTAAAACAGTTCGATAACATTTATCTAAAGTAAAAAAATAAATAAATATATATATATAACAATAGATGTTAATATAACTCTGAAGATTGTGTCATGAGCCTTCAAACACCTGGCCAATATTCACAGGTAAATCTTATTTATATTCAACAATATATGGATGATGTAGCGGTTAGGTTAATAATTAGAGTAAAGTCAGGTGAAAAACCAAACGGTAACCTTTGTATATCTTCCTGTGATCCAAAGCCCAATAAGACGCGTTACTGTGTTATGTGTGTTACCAGGGCACATAACACAACGGTCAGTAACCCGGGACCTGTACACGTGTCCATAACACAGATGAAAGAAAGATTATACAAGAAATGAAGAATTTTGTGAAATTACCTGGACGGTAATGTCAGGGGTAACACGTAAGAAACACTACGTTAAATGTCAAAAGATCGGGACAAACGCGACAATCCCTGACTTGTTATATAAACGCTGCTCACTATGATGAAATTATCGTTCAGGATGATGTAGACAAGTTTATTAAATTAATACCGAGTCAAAGGTCAACTTTTTGACAACGAGAAAAATGTTTAATCGTCTTGAAAGCAAGATTATGCAAGAGACTGTCACCATTAATATAACGTCAAAGTTGATACTGTCATTGTTACAAATAACTGTTTTTTTGTTGCTGTCCATAACACAACTCACAGCTGTACACATAACGGGCTACTCTATAAGCAGGGTCACAGGACGGTATTATATTGGTCACCGTCATATTATGTCCGCCATCAACGCTGATTTACACAATATATATACCATCGGAGCCAGACTTCAAAAGCGTACACAAATATAATGTAGCAAAGATAAATAAGATAACATACGGGAAAGACTTACAGGTGTGTGTGTGTGTGCTCAAAATATGAAGCGTATCAGTTTAGCATATGCGGAGATAATAATTATATGAAGACAAACTAAACACGAAAAAGTAATAGTTTGTCTTAGAGGAGAGAGCGTCTACCTACACTACACAGCACGACATTGGATGCCAATATATTCATGTTATAAATTCAGTGTATCAATTATGGATGTGAGAGAGGAACAGGACACAAGGTGAGCAGGATGTGGGTGACTGGGTGTGTGGGGATACAGGAACACTCACCTCTGTCCAGGTGAACACTCGCTCTCGCCTACAGCCTCCACTCACGCACCCTCTCCCCTACATACCCTTTCCTACCACCACCTTACACCCCACGAAAACACTTCACAACACAAGCACACACAATTCACTAACATCCCCCTAACACACACCCATGTCCTGGTAGACAGTCTGCCACCTGTCAATACGTTATTCTGGCGCTCTACCTCATTATGGGGACTGCCTGAGGTGGTGGTCAACCTGGTACAGCACTTGTACCTGAACTACTACTCGTTCTTACTCGTGAACCTGCAGGGCTCCACCACGGTCACCCCGAGACGTGTACCATTGTCTAGCGTCAAGCTGGTTCCTGGTGGTACCTGAATCTTTTATCATCGGAATATGAGGAGACTCGCAGTCTTTGAGAGGCCAGTCTTGGCTTTATTAATCCACCACAGCCCCCAGGATATATAATACATATATATATATATAATACTGGGTTCGTCCTGTCTGTTGCCACCAGCTTCACCACCGGCGATTTTTTTTTATTTGTCGAAAGATAAAACGTTTAGCGACTTTTGGAGGAAATTTTTACCGAAATGAACTAAAGTGAACTCGACCTTCATTACCTCTACTCCGTGAACCTCAGCTGCTTACCTGTGAGTGTGTGAATACTGATGACAACTTAAACCATTTTACCTTTTAAGTCACTCTTCTTAAGTCTTAGCTAATATCTTAACACACCCCCCTCCACACACACACACACACACACACACACAATATCCAACATGATATGAAAAATCCGGAACACACAAACAGTCAACGTTCACAAGATAAATATGCACTCTGTATAAAAAATTCAACGTCCTTTAAAAACATCAGAGCAAAACACGTGGGAGTCAGCCAGCCAGCCAGCCACCACCACCATTTGGACACTGACGCAGTAATTGGGGTCATCTACCACACCCCACGTGAGCAACACACCAAATCTACCACACGTCGATAAGCTTTGTGCAAGAGACGAGGATGAGATGAACACAAGGGAAGGGTAGGAGGAGTGGTGGCATCTGCTATACCTTCCCCTGAACCACCTCACCAAGATACCCGATCACTGTTATGCACTGAACTTTGACTTTTGGCTGTGACGGTGACCTGCGACACAAAAGGGCTGGAATTGGTATTGTATATTCCTTCTAGCGATGATACATATTCAAGGAAAAACACATCCTAACACCTGTAAATGTTCAAAGCTAAGGACGTGGAGAGGTTTACGGACACAGCAGAGGACAATGACAAGTTTACGGACACGTTGGCGGAGGAAAATAACAAAAAATAAAAGTACAGAAAATCAGAAGGAGGACAAAGCCATACCATAATAATACGTCTACTTCCAACGGCCTGACACACAGAAATCATTGCCGATATACACTAAAACAGCAGCACGGCGACGAGGTTTATGCACCACCACCACTCAGGGATGACTGGATGTAAGGAGCGGTCTTCCCGGGACAATAATGCCCAAGGATACACCGAGTCTTAACATCCACTACCTGAAGGCGAGAAAAACTGGCATCCACTCACTACCTGTACCCGAGAGGAAAATTCAATTACGAAACTAAACTCTCTCTTCGCTACGGTGAAATGTTTGAAGGTTACCATCATTACAACACTGATTAAGAATACGTCGGAAAATATATACTGTATTCTAAGTCATAAAACTCAAAGGTAAAATATCACCTGCTGTTTGTACCAGGTGGACGACATGATGCTCTATGATTACCTGAGGGAACAGCAACTTCACCTTATGCCAAAAACACCCCAGAAAAAGTCACACCGCAACGCTTCAGGACGTCAATGACCACACTCACACACCACGTCTGTTTCAGCTTTCTAACACACACACACACACACACGATAAAGAGGCTTATTAACGTTTACACTGATATACTGATACCAAAACTGCCGGGGACCGTTCTCACACCACCATAAATACACAGCCAAGTTACACTGATACTGAGGAGGGGGAGGGGCAGGGGGGAGGTGCGGGGAGGGCGGATAAAACCTGGGTAATATAATAACACAGCTCTCTGGCGACTCTTTAACACCCGATTTCTTCTCTCTGGCGTTGTTCCTCCCCCAACACAACCAACCCCACTGATGACAAGAGATATACGGCTCGTTAGGCCTCGACAGTCCCCATTACCATGCTCTCTTTAACAAGTTTCCCGGCCTCAGATCAGTAATGGGATGAAGGAGGGAGGGAGGGGGCTAGTAGTTGGGGGGTAAGTGGGGGGAATACTGAGGGAGGGAGAGGGGAGGAAGGGGAAGAGGGGGAAGAGGGGGTGGGTGGGGAGAAGAGGGGAAGAGGGGAAGAGGGGGAAGAGAGGGGGGAAGTGGTGTGAGGGCTGAGGCAAGGGGAGGTAGGGGGGTAAGTGAGAGGGTAGGGGTGTAAGTGAGAGGGTAGGGGTGTAAGCGGGAAGGAAGGAGTGTAAGTAAGAGGGAGGAGGCCTTAGTGGGAGGGGAGGGGGTGTAAGTGGGAGGGAGAGGGATGTAAGTGGGAGGGAGAGGGTGTGGAGGAAGTGAGTGGGTGAGGTTATCCCGCGATAAGACAGTAGAGAAGCAAGATGCGAGAGATGAGTTAGGCGAGTGTGTGGCGCTCAGCCCAGTAGTCCGCCCGCCGGGGGGAAAGTTCAGAGGTCACGCCCACTTACCTCCTTCCATCCCCCATCGCTCTCTCACTCTTTCCTTCTCCCCTCCCTCTTTCCCCTCTTTCCCTATTCTCTGTACCTTTGTCAACTCTCTCTCTCTCTCTCCCTACTTTTTTTCGCTTTCATTCTTTCTCTCCCTCCCGTATCTCTCTCTCCTTCTCAATCCCACTTCCTCCTCACTCTTAACTTGTTGTCCCCCCCCTCTCTCTCTCTCCATCTCACTAAGCTAGAGGTTCAGTATATGATATTCCTTTCTATAAGCCTACAGTATATCGCCAAAATTACATACTAATACAATCAGACCTTTAAACATATACCATCTAGTTGTTACACTGTCTCATCTATAAATCCATATAGCTCAGTTTCTATACCTATACAATTTATAATTTATACACCTAAAGTACCTAATTTACTTACGTGTCTATACTGTTCACTTGCACATCCTAGAAAAAAAAAGTCAAGAAACACTATCACATCACACTTAATCTTCACCTTCAAAACAAGTGTTGTCCCCCCTGCCCCTCAGCAGCTGTTGTAGGCCACCTGAACAATGCACCGCCTAGCTCCGCCTGGACTCCTATACCGGCAAACATCCCTTTACAAAACCCTAACAACAACAAAATAAAATGAAACAAAAGAATTATATGGACCACTGGTGTGTACCTGAGCATTCAAATTATTCAGGGTGTGTGTGTGTGTGTATGTGCGCGCCTTAGTTAACACGAGGTATCTTTTCTGCTTACATCACCCAGCTACTGTTAAAAGCTATACTCCTGCTGTCCGAGGCACTACTACAATGTCCTATCAATTTATATTATGTCCAATTCGTTTCTTTATTGTCCAGTTTATACAATGTCCAGAAAGTGTTATGTAATGTGCCCACTTATCAGCCTATAATGTCCGCTTCACACACAAGACCTAACACCAAGGCAGGCAGGCAACCCAACCGAACGGTAATTCATTCAGCGTAAACTTTCACAACCATACCCATACATATGTAACAGAAGGATGGTGTAAAGGAACGCCAGGCGCTTGTGATTGCTCGTCCTGGCGCTGTTTTATGGTACAGATTTAACCTTTTTTTTTTTGTTTTTTTTTAATTCAGGAGAGACAGACGTCACCGGCAGTCACCCTACGCAAGAGCTCTCACGCCTCGTTGATATAAACACGGCTTTTTTTTTCCTGATTCTTTTCCCCGGTATTGTTGGGCCGGGGAATGTAACAATGGGGGCGGCGAGAAGGGCACATCTACAAAGCCTTTATGGAGTTATGTTAATCTCTCTCTCTCTCTCTCTCTCTCTCTCTTCCCCATTAGGTGTGTTAGTATTTTTTTATCAAGTGGGTATATTTAAAATTATTTCTAAATACATAATACTAAGAGCTATGACCTTCAAATTCACTGCATAGGTCAGAGGTCAAACTTAAGATCACAGAAAATATAAACAGATGGTTAAATTTATTATTATTATTATTATTGTTTGTTTTTTTAAGGGGGAAATTATCTCGAGAAGAAGACAAACAGGATTCTACATTACGTGCCACAACACTTCCTGGTTTGAGAGAGAGAGAGAGAGAGAGAGAGATATAAAACTAGCTATCTTACACCGCAATCAAGAGCACCTTTAAGAATCCCATGGTTAAACTCTCTTGTTCTTCTCACACGGAAATTAAAAACACAAAACATTACAAAGAAAAACACAAGAATTGCAAGACGAGAAAAACATACAGTGCAACACCTTATGGTCGGGTTCTGTTTTATCAACAACAAAAGAGCTGGAAAACACAGGTAAACACAGGTAAACACACACACACACACACACACAAACAAACAAACACACACACACACACACACACACACACACACTGACCAATCAAGGAAATTCATGTGGGTGGGTGAGACAGGCTGCAACAGACAGACAGACTGACAGGTGAACATTACTGCCGGGGTTGTGACGTGACAGCACACACTGGCCACACCGACACTTCCCTTATATCTATAAATGAAGGCAACTAACCGGTAAACACTCATGATGACGTCACCGGAATGAAAACAACAACACAAAACAAAAACAATATCGTCTTTATTACAGTCAATGCTACACCGGGTGAATATAATGTTATCCTCGGTCATGTCTACCCTGGCAAAAACACACACACACACACACACACACACACACACACACACACACACACACACACACACACACACACACACACAGTTGGCACCATATTTCCTCAAGCAACACCGGCAGGCATACCAAACATGTACTGTACTCGTCATGTTCCAGGAACCTGCTGAAGATAAACGACCTCGACCTATTATCCCACGGTTTCCATATCCATTAATTCCTGAGTGGCACGTGTACCATTATTACCCCCTAACTCATTATAAAGGCGTCTACACGTGTCTCCTGCTACTTGACCTTTTCCTCAACCATTTGTTAGTTGAGTAAGAGAGGAGTGGTCCTATTGTTAACCTCCTCACCTTTTTCTCCCAACTGTGTGTGGGTGATGGTATGTGCCCAGGGGTGTGACGGTGTGTGGCCCGTGACGGTGTGTGGCCTGGGGTGACGGTGTGTGGCCTGGGGTGACGGTGTGTGGCCTGGGGGTGACGGTATGGGGTGACGGTGTGGCCAGGGTGACGGTGTGTGGCCCGGGGTGACGGTATGGCCCGGTGACGGTGTGGCCCAGGGTGACGGTGTGTGGCCCGGGTGATGGTGTGTGTGGCCCGGGTGATGGTGTGTGGCCGGGGTGACGGTGTGTGGCCCGGGGTGACGGTGGCCGGGGTGACGGTGTGGCTCAGGTGATGGTGTGGGGCCCGTGACGGTGTGTGGCCCGGAGTAACGGTGTGTGGCCCGGGGTGATGGTGTGTGGCCCGGGTGATGGTATGTAAGCGGCCCGTGTGTGTGGGCTCTGACGACACGACAGACACAATAATTATGACAGAGCAGCTAGGAATAGCACCTCACAATCAAAGCTAATAAATTATTTTAAGGGTGAGCACTCTGACACTAACATTATCAAAAACAACGTTACAAAAATAACCTCATGCGCAAACTGTGACTTTTATAAATTTCTACACCATGCGAATCCCTCCAGTTGCAAAGCTATTAAAGATTACTTCAGAACACCAGCAACTATACCCACATAACAATTAAAGTCAAACCAACAAAAAATAATCTCATGTTCACAGGACGACATAAAAAGTGTTTTACTGCCAAAAAATAACACCATAAATGGCAGGTCGCAACTCTTTCACCTGCTGAACTAGTAACCGGTTGTTAAAAAGGCCAACAGCAACAATTAAAGGCAAACTAACAAAAATAACCTGACGTAAACGATGTGACATTTCAACATGTGTGGGACTCATTACGTTATTACCCGGCAGGTGCAGGCGGGACCCGGCCAACACGGCACCACTTAATAAGGCATCACCTTTATCGACACACTCCACTCTTTAACCCAGTAGATAAATTATGACTGTGTGCGTGTCTCTGACGGCAGGCAGGAAGCACTACTACATCACGGCTCCGCATTCTCACTGATTTATGCCTCAATTTATCTCCATAATTACGAAAAGAAGAATACATCCAATACAGCGGTAAGGCAACGCCAACCCCATTAAGGTCGCCGTTCTTATGCTGCAGTCTGACTCAGTCTATTGTATGTGTTCTGGGACCACCAATTAGGGCAAAATTCACCGTGGGAAGCTTTAAGACTCTGAGGCGAGTGTCATAGTAGTGGGCCAGACACTCCACCAGAACAGGTGAGCGAGCATCTGTAATCAATTGTTCTATAAAAAAAACCAGAGGCCGTTAATGAGACTTCACTCCAGCAGGGTAATGAACGCGCTGTGCAGGAGCAGCACCAACGGGATTTATTGTGTCACCACGGTAGTAACTGTGCCCCGACACTCCTAAACCCGCGGCTACACCACTAACGATATTTTAGTAACACCAGTTCTAACCCCCCGCACAAACACACAGGTGCCAGGGAGATACAAATGCCCCTCACACACACGTGCCATGCACACACAGGTGACACACGGGTCACTGCACCACTGAGCGCCTCAGTCTCACAAACTACGGTCACACTTTCACAATCACTCCCAAACTTTTCTAATTAACCTCAACTAGCTGGAGGTCGTTCACACACACACACAGTTCACCGCCTGGTTTTAACACCCCCGGACGAGACCTCTCATTAACACCACTTTTCTGGAAGATGGCATTAGGCCACACCTGAGAGTCACTTGACCTTGACGGCCGCCTCGGCGACAATAACTTGAAGTTACTGGTGCAGTAACTTCAAGTTATTGTCGCCGAGGCGGCCGTCAAGGTCAAGTGACTCTAAGGTTTGGCCAACAACAGTAATAGTCTTATTGTTTACATCAGCTTTCACTCCTTACTTGTTATTGCTGCCTCATGCTTGCTTCTATACCTTAAGACAGTAAGCTAGACAATGGGCAACGTCTCTCAAAGGCTTATACTCATTGCTCAACGTTTCAGAAAAAAATATTTTTCTCAGTAAAAAAAATAACACCATATTTTAAACATCCCGTAAAAAATCCAAAACGGTATTTCTAAACGTATATAACCTTTGTTTTCCTCAACGTATCCGATCTCTCGTGTTTCTCGAAGGTTAAAACAGCATTATAATATTTTCTGACACAACACTAAGCCCCACAAGGCCAACATTTGTGTGAGTGTGTGTGTGGGAGAGGGGGGGGGGGTGCACACAGGTTGGTGTAATGCGTCTAGGGTGGCAGCATTATATTAGTGTTAAGGTGCAACCACTGCATGCTTCCTCTCACTTTCAACTACCGCCGCTGGCTACCCCTCATGACGAACAGGGAAGCAACTTGTTTAAGTCTTCCCCAGCCAATACACAGCCTCTTCACCACCAAGACTCCTGTTGTGCCTCCTCGTGGCAACACACGGTAACTGGGTGTCTCGTGGCCCAGGCGAGACCAGCAGGGGATCTCGGAGTAACAGTGGGCCCCAGAGGAACGGCGCATAAGCCCACTGGCATGTGGACACGTCCTGGCGCCTACCAATCACTGCCTTGTTGCCTTGAGGATTAACCTTGGTAGGTATAAGGCTACGGGAGTGAACCCCGAACGAAAAATCTGTGGTGGAGCCCCGCATCAGGCAAACTTGCTTACAGAGCTCCAACAAGACCCCAATGGCAGTACAGGCGGAAGAGGTGACCAATATGGGAACCCAACGATTACACCGATGGAAGAAGGCAATGCATGATGGACAGGCTACTAAGGGGAAACCCAACAAACTGGGCTATAGGCAGTCCATTGCAACTCTCCCTCTCCCCACTCTCCCTTTTCCTGATCCCGTGGTGGAAGTGTTGCAGTGACTGCAACACTTCCACCACGAGATCAGGAAAAGGGAGAGCCAAGATGTGTGGTTGCAGCCTGCACTCCTGCCTCACTATATAATAATGAAATAATAATGGAAGCCCCTCGAAATCGAGGATGGCCGGCCCAAGGGCCACCTTGGCGTGAATTTGTTTAAGGTGAAGAAGCTGTCGCCAACACAACAACAACATCCTAAGTTAACGAGCTGCATGAACCAGTGTCAAGGAATAGTCAGAGAAGACCGGACAACTTACCAACTGCACTGGCTAACCATTTCCCAGGAATACGATCTGCAAATCGATTAACATCCAGGTTCCCAATTACTGCTGAGTAGACTGAGGCAAATGGCGTAAAGAAACGTGCCCATAGTTTCACCCCACCCGGGTATTGAACCCGGATCCGCTCGCTTGAGGCGAGAATCCTGACCATTACACCACAGCTCCATATAAATCAACTCATGCGCAGCCATCATCCAGCTCATCATACTCCCCATCATCATCATCAACCCCTGATACCCTAAAAGTCCTATGGCGACGGACGAGTGGCGACAGGGACAGGCAGAGATGACTGCCGGGAGTCTAAAGTCACAACTCTGCACATGGGCGGCACTGATAAGATGGTAGTTTGCACTGGGATCTAGGCAACAGTGCAATCCGATCCTGTCTGTGCGACTGAGCAATTTTTCGAGAAGCCACTCTGTTCACCCCACATGGGGAGGGGGCTAGAAAAGGTGCCCTAAACATAGACTGCCTTAAGAACCAACCTGACTGAACAACCGCATCCAGTAAGGTCATCCTCATGCGGTCGAAAACTCAATTATAATCACAGATCAAAACAAAAACAAACTATACAACCTCTTAAGGTTCCTGCATGGAATGTCAGGATCCTTCTGGAACTGGCACAAATGCACGTCATGAAAGAAGCACCGCCCTTGTGGCAAAAGAGCTGGCTACATATAACATCGACATAGCAACCATTAGTGAGTCCCAGCTCCCAGACTAGGGTCGACTCACAGAACGGGGGTCTGGCTATACCTTCCTCTGGAAGGGTAAACCTGCTGTGGAGAGAAACCGCATTTATGGAGTTGGAGTTGGCTTTGCCACCCGCCAACGCATCCTACACAGGCTAAATGAAATGACTGTTGGGATCAAGGAGAGCCACATGACACTCAGAGTCCCACTGAATCACTCACGTCGTGCCTTTTTCATCAATGCATACACCCCAACACTGGATGCAGAGGATGACATCAAGGAGGCCTTTTACGCCGACCTTGACAGAGTACTAATCTTTATCCTCGGAGAAGATAAGGTTGTGATCCTTGCTGACTTCAATGCCACAATTGGTAGAGATGCTGACATTTGGCAGGGAATCATAGGGAGAAATGGACTAGGCAAGTGTAATCCCAAAGGCCGACTCCTCCTTAGCAAGTGTGCTGCACACAAACTCACTATCACCAATACCTTGTTTAGGCAGGCCGACAAGTTCAAGGGTTCGTGGAGACAGCTGCCAGCCCGGTCTGTCGGGCTCTCCCCTCCCCAATCTCCTCCTTCCCATCTGGATTTATCAACATCCTCACACCAACAGTACAGTGCAAAGATTGACGATCAACCCACAATTGATATACAAAAGTGGCAATTTTAACTCGAAGGAAAAGCACAAAAACACAGCAATACTGAGTGTGGCTGGACCTGACCTAACCTGACCTGACCTCACGGCTTCACCTGACCTAACCTGAAGGATGGAGCACACCTGCATTGCCCCAAGCTACTGTCCTGGCCATGTGGCCACACCCGCCCAACCCGCTCCAGCCCAAACGAGCACGAACTGATTGCTACAAGAACAGCACAGTCCCAACCATTGTAAAAATTATCAACACCTAATTATTATATATCATATTTGTATCACTTGTACATCATTTGTAAATCAAGAGACCCATTCCCCAATTATATAATTGTATATTTTCAGCCTTCCGGCTGCCATGCTTTTTCAATAAACCGTTAATTATTATTATTATTATTATTATTTACCACTGTGACACTAGTCATCGGCACATCAGAGCCAAGCTCTCACTTTGTATCGCCCCAAAACAGCGGGCAACAAGCCTCCAGAAGAGGTTTTAACAGTAAGCATCTGGAGGATCCAGCAGTTGCACATGATTTCAGAGAGCAGCTCGAACATGGGCTGATAAACAACCCAACAACAAACAACCCAAATCCCAGTGCTAAATGGAGTGTTCTCGACACTGTCATGACAAAAACCTGCGGAGAGACCCTCGGCCAGGTCGAAAGGATACACCAGGACTGGTTTGATGAAAATGACCCGGAAATCAATGTACTTGTCGAAGATAAACGTGCTGCTTTAACTGACTGGCAAAACAACCCTCAGTCTACGACTAAAGCTGATACCTTCCGCAAGAAGAAAGCGGCGGCCCAGCGCAAACTTCCAAACTAAAGTACGACTGGTTTAAAAATAAAGCATGTGGAATGCAAAAACTTGCAGATCAACACATGAAGCACGAATTTTTCAATTCTACTAAAACATTTTATGGCTCAATCACTCGTGGCACAGCCCCCTGCGGTCAACTGACGGTAACTGCCCAATTAAAGATGAAGGCATTGGTCAGCGCTGGAAAGAGCACTACCATTCGCTGCTCAACTGAAACACTGATGTTGATGTTCTGACTACCCAGCAGGTCCTTCAACATCCAGAGCTGACCCATCTCAGCCATCCTCCATCCCTGGATGAGGTAGCTACAGCCATCAAACAGATGAAAAATAACAAAGCCTCAGGGCCTGATGGAATCCCAGCCGAAGTGTATAAGGCAGGAGGACCTCTACTTACCAGCCGTCTCTGCTGTCCGAAGCTGGCAAGATTATCGGCCGAGTCCTCTTTAGCAGACTACTACCTGAGGCGGAAAACTTCCTCCCAAAATCTCAATGTGGCTTTAGACCATCACGTGGCACTATTGACATGATCTTTGCTGCCCACCAGATACAGGAAAAGTGCAGAGAACAGCGTCGTGACCTGTACATAGCCTTTATCGACCTAACCAAAGCCTTCGACTCGGTCAAGATGGAAGCCCTATTGGCGGACCTTCAGCCGGTTTGGTTGCCCACCAAAATGAATGGCAGTGTCCTGCACAATGGCACCCAGTCCGAGTTCTTCCCCATCCAAAGGGGGGTAAAACAAATATGTGTACTGGCGCCAACTCTGTTTTCCATTGTTTTGGATGCCTTCCTTACTCGTGCTAGTGCCAATTTAGCCAGTGGGGTGGACATCAAGTACCGGATGAAGGATCTTTTCAAATTAAGATGCCTCCAGGCAGGAACAAAGGTGTCGGCAGCTTCCATTACTGAACTTCAATATGCAAACGACCTCACCCTTGTCGCTAACACTGAACGCGACCTACATAAGATCCTGAACACCTATGCAGAAGCGTATGCACATTTCGACCTTGAGGTGAATGTGCATAAGACTCAGATTCTCTTTCAACCTGCCCCTGGTTCAGCCACACCTCCACCATCCATCCAGCTTAATGGTACTACCCTCTCTAATGTTACCCACTTTCAGTACCTCGGCTCCCACCTGTCCACCGCCATGGAAATCGATAAAGAGATTCAACAATGGATCAGAGATGCGTCTTTGGCAGACTCTGTACCATATCGAGCAGTGGTCCTCCCCACCCTGCTATATGGCAGTGAGACATGGGTCACATACAAGAGGCACCTCAAGGCACTTGAAAACTTTCACCAACGTGGTCTACGTTCCATCGCCTGAATTCGCTGGGAAGACACGAGAACAATTGCCAGTATTCTCGCTGACACCAACTGTAGGAGCATCGAGGCTACCATTATCCATGAACAACTACGTTGGACTGGCCATGTTACCCACATGGACGACAGTAGACTGCCAAAGCAGCTACTTTCCAGTCATCTAACGAGTAGTAAACGTAATGCTGGCGTGCACCTGAACAGGTATAAGGATAGTAATAAGACAAACCTGAAAAAGTACCAAATCGAACCCCTCACCTGGGAGACGATTACTACACACCGTAATGCTTGGAGGATCACCACACGAGGTGTCCATACTTTCGAATTAGCCTCACTGCAAACCGAGGCAGACAAGCACCAGCGCCGGAAAGATGCTGCCACACTAGATAGAGCCATCCACATGTGCAACATCTGTGAACGTCTCTGCTGGTCCCGTATCGGCCTCCTTAGTCACCATAAAACTCAACAACCTAGGTGACATCCCTAATAACTCATATCATTATATCATCGCTGGATGATCGTCATACTCGATTCCGAGTGACAGCAAAGTAGTAGTAGTAGTAGTAGTAGGAGTGTGTGTGTGTGTGTGTGTGTGTGTGTGTGTGTGTGTGTGTGTGTGTGTGTGTGTTAAAGTACCGTGTCATCAATCCCAAGTTAGCAAGACGTAACATGGCACCAATTAGAGCTCGGAGGAGACTTAACACTATGAAGAAGATCATGGCACTGTGCCAAGCTTCACCATGAGTCTAAGAGATAACCAGTGCCATTTTAGTGCCACTTTACCATTGTGATGACATAATACTTTTTTCTTTGCTTTAATGACATAGGTAACACAAACAACAGGACACACCACACCACCATACATACACACACCTGGCGAACACTATATTTATCAAACAATCAACAACACTTTTCAAGGGACCGATAAAACAGTCATCACAATGGAGCTGACAGTAAAAAAAACCTCGCAGTGGGCATAATACAAGCCGGTCATCAAAGAGTTATAATTATCCCACCGTGAGAATACCTCTACTCTCTTTACATATTCATAATGTATACACGGGAAATATATACATGAGTTTGGGTAGGAGGAGTGTAATAATAATATGCACAAAAGGATAATTAACTGGGAACAATAATGATGATAATATAAAATTACTGATGATTATAGTAATGATAACAACAACAACAACAACAACAACAACAACAATAATAATAATAACAATGATAACGGTAATAAATAGTTACATTATATTCACAAGACTCCCACACCTTCAAGTGCAGTGGAGGCCGACAGGTGAGGCGCGGAGGTGTGCTGCGTCGATAACTTTTATTATTATTATTATTATTATTATTATTATTATTATTATTATTATTATTACGGCAGA
>NW_024731852.1:1388381-1453381 GCF_018991925.1 Homarus americanus | reverse complement strand
AACTCAATTTTATGTTAAATTTGATGTTCGGTAATACTGCAGCAAGTCAATATTGGAAGTGTGTAGTGCAGTGTACTCAAGAACAACAATCAATAACGGGGCCGCTGAATCATATTAAACCTAGGGGTTGGGTGTAAATGGGACTGCCCAGTATGGGCCAATAGGCCCGCTGCAGTTTCCTCCATTCTTATGTTCTTATGTTCTTTCATGGTGGAGTGTGAAGCAGTATAGCGGTGCGTGGCGATACCTGACCAACTCTGACAAAGGCGTTGGTGGTGGTGGTGAAACTTTCTACCTGAAGCATGGGGAGGGATATAAAGTGGTAGGGCAGGGTTATTAAAGCTGGACGGGGTATTTTATTTATCTCTCTCTCTCTCTCTCACACACACACACACACACCCCCTACACACCACTGGCACACACAGAGTAGTAGGGGACATCCGACACCACACACCTTCCCTCTGGGCTGCCGCTGTGTTCACCCACCCCTCCCTTCACACCACAGACAACTTGCTAATTAACTCATCTCCACCTTAATCCTCACCTCTCCTTAAGCCTTCCCCACCCTCACAACACACTCCTCACCTCACACCGTCCTCTCATAACCTCCACATTCAGCCTCCTCACCCAACACATACCCTCTTCATTAATTCACCTCTACCATTGTCCTCACCTCTCCTCACAACGCCACGTCTGCCCCAGTGACTTCGTGAGTGTAGTGTTGACATAAATAATCTACCTGGAGCCGTCTGCCACTCGCTGAGGATGACAAATTCATCTGCGGTCTCCTAGGTGTCCCAAGCTATCTCCTGATCCCCAAGTGTGGACCACAATATCACCCAGTGTAGGCCACAGTGTCTCCCAGTGTGGTCAAACCTTGGTGTTCATACTGGTCCTAGAGTGCTCCCCTTCAGTGCCTCTTAATGTACTCTGCGTATTGGTGCCAGTCTGGTCAAAAGAGAGCCAGTGTGCTACCCTCCCTCAGCTTCTTTCATTAACAAGAAGTTGCCGCTGTTTCTTGACGGTCATATCGATACAAAATACAGAATACAATTATAACACTATCGACAACTTTACCTTCAATTAACAGGACAAGAGCTCATTAAATTACGTTAAAGTAATAACAATCTCGAATTCACCGGGAAGGTATAGGAGTCATGTTCTCTCGCTGAGGTAGAGTGAAGGAGGAGGAGGAGGCAGCGGCGGCCTAACTCCAAATGTATAAACGACACAACCTCTCACCGGTAATAAGAGCCGACTTCCCTCACCCTGTCATGCAAACTGGGTAAGATTTTCCATAACTGGGTACAACGACTTTCCTTAGTAGTCACTGCCGCTTTAAACTGAGTATGATTTCCCTATTCAGTCTCTGTCATGCAAACTAGGTAAGATTATCCTCAACAGTCATAGCAGTGTAAACTAATATTTGCTTATCTAAGGGTGAAGCGTTACGCAAAACTGGACACCACTCACTCAGGAACACGAGAGAATGGGAAGAATATGATGATGGAGGAGAGGAGAGGAGAGGAGAGGAGAGGAGAGGAGAGGAGAGGAAGAAATATACTTACTGACAGGAAGGGGAAGATAAGAGAGAGAGAGAGAGAGAGAGAGAGAGAGAGAGAGAGAGAGAGAGAGAGAGAGAGATAATGAAAAGGGAGAAGACGAGAGGGTAGAGAGATGGATAATGAAAGGGAAAGAGACGGAGAAATGGAAAACGGAGGGAAGGAAAGACGGAGGCAAAGAAGGAACAAGAGAAGAAACATTGATAAATGAGATGGGAAGAGGCAGAGATAATGAAAATGAGGAAAAGTAAAGTGGAAGAAAGGAGAAGACGAAAACCAAAGGGACAGAGACGAAAATAATAGGGAGAGAGGGGGAAGCAAACGTGAATGTGGAAGAAGACTGGGAGGGGGAGGAGGAGGGTAGAAGGCAACCCGCATCTCCTAACAGCTGTGAACTACTCGGGAATGAAGTCTAAGAGTCTTCATAGTGCCGCAGTCTGATCCCTTCTCTCCCTCCCTCCTTCCCACATGACTGTCACTTCTCCCCCCTCCCTCCCACGTGACTGTCAAACCGCCCTCCTTCCCATGACAACTGCATCTCCCTTCCATCATCTTCTCTCCCACGACACCTGCATCTCCTTCCTTCGTTCCCATGACAACTGCATCTCTCTCCTTCCCACGACTGTTGTCTCCCCTCCTCTCCCCTTCCCATGTGCAGGACGACAGGCTACACGTGGCAAGCGTCTTGCTGCGGTGCATACACGAGTAACCTCCCCTCGTGCCCTAGTGACGAGGGGCCCAGTGGCTATTCGAGACCACAACTTGCTCTATAAAACACGGCTCTATATTTAACCCAGGCTCAGATATAGACGGCTGACTGGGGGGGATAGTTCCTCTCTCACCTGTCGATACACGTCTAACCCTTTGTTTACAGCTCCTCCCTCACCTGTCCATACATATACTGTACACTCATTGTTTACATTACCTGACATACTCCACATCATTATTCACACACACCTACAAGGTATACTCCTCACTTTACATTGCTTTACCTTCTACGCCTCATTATTTCCCAATACTTGTCACCAGCGGCGTTTCTCGTGTCTCCAAAGTTATAAAAGTTTACCCCACAACTTCCGGCGTTTTGTCAACACTTTAAAGGTGTTTTTGTCAGCCCCCAGCAGTAAACACACCCACCCAAGGTCCCGGCCCTTAAAAACTTCCTACACTCTCTTAACTCCCCGCAATTTTTCTGTTAATCTATACATACTTGATTTTCTATTTATTTATTATTGTTTTATAATTTGGGAAGACAGTTGTGCATTTTGCAGTTCGGGACAAGTCTCAGATTCTTAAAAAGGATTCCTAACGGTAAATCTTCCCCTTATTTGGAGACGTGAAAATACACCTACAAAAAACTCCCTTTGGGTGAAACACACAGATGGCGATGAAAATGTTGTTAAAATTATACTAAAACTCATCCAAAATCAAATGAATTTTATTGTTCCCAATTTTAAAGTGTGAATCACTGCACAACAACGGCCGCCTCGATGGGGACAAATCTGACAGAGGCACCCCACACACGGTGACCAAACTCTGCCCAGTAAATGAATAGCATTGGTAATTCCTTTTATAAAGTTAACAGATAATTTACTACTACAGAGAACGATTGGTCAAATGGGCCCCAGTCTTACTGAGTAACAAACTAATATAACCCATCCAATACAAATGGGACCCAATCTTATTAGACCCCAGTTGGATTGAGGATCAAGCCTAAAGGACCCAATACCTAGCCCATATCCTAAGGGTTAAGTTCGGTTAGGTCGTGGCCGGGATACACTGAGGAGCTGCTTGATCTAAAAACAACAAATATTTAGCTTAAAACTCAAGATGCTTCGTCATGCAGTAAGACTCCGGAGCAAACAGTCACAGTCTAACTGGTGATTAACTGTCACACACGACACTACAGCACTACCACCGCCGCCACACCCTACTGTCACCCCTAGCCAGCCACCTTAAATAACAACGCCACCACTGGCAGGCAGGACACAGGTGCAGGTGCGTCACATTACCTCCTAGCTGGCACCACCTTCCTCCTCCACCTCCCATCTGGTCACAGTACCCTAAGTCTCCCAGCTGGTCACCAGACTCTTATTCTCCCATAACTCTCTCTCTCTCTCTCTCTCTCTCTCTCTCTCTCTCTCTCTCTCTCTCTCTCTCTCACGGCTAGAGCCACAAAACAATACCACACTCCTCCTTGTTCGATAAATCACAAAATCTTCTGCGGTTTGTCAGGGAGAAATTTTTGGAGAAAGTTTTAATTAGAGTTGGAGGTTTTCATGGAAAGTTTTTCTTGTAATCATTGTAGATTAATGTGTCTACGGGGAAGCTGTGAGGCTTCCAATCACAATCAAACCACGATCGACCAATCCCCTTCCTCCTTCTAATCCCCATAAAAATACACTATGCCATCCCTATTCCCTTCAAATTCCCTCTAGTCGAACTTATTTTTTTTAAAGTTGGGTTAAGATCAGAAAGACAGGTTGGGTTAGGTAAGACAAGGCAAGGCGAGGTCAGGTTTTGCTGATCCAATTCTTTCCACGACAGCTGTTACCCTCTGAGGCCCAGGTCAGCCCCAGCCACCGACCAAATAAACGACCAGTGCGCTCTCTCTCTCTCTCTCTCTCTCTCTCTCTCTCTCTCTCTCTCTCTCTCTCTCTCTCTCTAAAGTACAATCGAGTCATGTGTGACCTTTCCTGACCTCTCTAGTGACCAGAACGCTGAAAAATACCACAGTCACGTTGAGACAGAGAAACAAATTTTCTTTTAGTGCACGTACTGGGAGGAAGGGAGGGAGGAGAGCTACAGAGAGGGAGGTAGGGAGGAGAGATACCGGCAGGGAGGGAAGAGAGGTACCGGGAGGGAGGGAAGAAAGATACTGGGAGGGAGGGAGGGAGGGAGGAGAGGTACAGGCAAAGAACGACCAGCTTACTCCAACGCTCCTCCCTGATACACATAGAGAGAGAACACGAGGCGCTTCAGGCGAGTCGACGAGAGGGAAAAAATGCCACAAAACGAAGTCAAAGTTTAACAATTTTGAAATTCATAAAACAGTGAAATAAACACTCATCTCAAGCCGCCTCTCTTGCTTGTTTTGTTCGTGATGGAAGCGACTCAGATCTTGTTCCCGTGTGTGTGTGTGTGTGTGTGTGTGTGTGTGTGTGTGTGTGTGTGTGTATACGGTGGCTCTAGATGTCTCCTACACACGTATCCACTACACTAGCACACTCACAGGTCAGTCTAAATCAGCCCTTCGAACATCCTCTACGGGGAAAAACTTTATCATAATTGAACCCACCGCTACCCAAACCGGTCAGTCCAATAAATTGATCTATGGGCCAGTTAAAAATATTTCCTTTATCATATCTCAATAATTATATTTTCACGTTTAGTTTGTCTCAAGATGTTTCTAAATTAGTTGCAGTAATTAGCGTAGGTGTGGTCTGACCCATCAGCGTAATGACGTGCAATAAGCGAGCCACTGGACCCTTTGATCCCTATCTTATTCAGAGCCTCCCTGAGACTCCTACCTCAACACTCGCCGTAATCCCTCCCCTCCCCTTGCACTCTTCCCCAAGCATCGCAACATATTTTCTCCGCCCATCATTCTAGTCCTTCTCCACTGTCGTGTGCTTATTTCCCCGCCTCGACAGCACGCACAACACGCTCGCCAACACAGTAGTACATGAGGTCGCGTATGTATGTGCAATGGTAATGTGGCCAAGTAGTTAGGAAATTAGTGCACCTGTGGGAGCGAACACTACACACACCAGGTGCACAGCAACAGCCACGACAACAACGGCAACAAAAGCAACTATGCCAACAACAGCCGCAAAAGTAAGGCTACAACAGCAGCACCGCCCACAATAGCCTCAACGAGAGTGGAACAAGGCCACAGACAGGCGAGCAAGACTAAGGTATTATATTTCAATATTAGTGTGAGAGAGGTGAGGCTGGCAGCACAGGTGCGTGTATTGGGAGCCTTCCACCTGGCGCGGCAGGGGGTAGCATGCACCGCCGGTCCGTGTGCATACCCCAGGCAGACGAGAGAGCGCGCACTCTCACACTCACAGCTACAATTTCTTGTGACGAAAACAGAGCTAGAAATACATGTGATTGAACACTAAATCATCAACATCTCGTACGACACAATGTTAACCATCTTGTGACAACGATCAGCTCTTGTGACACGGAAGACGAGGCAACAATACTGATACCCACAGGACAGGAGGAAGAAGAGGAGGTAGAAGAAGAACAAGAAGAAGAACAAGAAGAGGAGGAGGAAGAGAAAGCCTTACCACAGAAAGTCTAGCAGTAAAACTAACCACAATACACTGATGCACGACACAAACCATAGACCTGTTTCTTGTTTTTCTTTGGCCTCGTGATAAGCTATTTTATCTTATAGCTTATAACATCGATTCCTTCTTACCTTATCCTTTAACTTATTCTACTTTAAACACCCACTCCCCAAAATTTAAACACCCACTCCCCAAAATTTAAACACCCACTCCCTAAAATTTAAAGACCAGCTCCCTAAAATTTAAAGACATTCCCTAAAATCTAAAGACCCACTCCCTAAAATTTAAACTCGCTCCCTAAAATTTAAAGACCTACACCCTAAAATTTAAAGACCCACTCCCCTTAAATTCCTCCTCCCTTTTACTCTTACATTCTCCAGATGATAACAATACTTCCTGTCTCTTGCGTTGTCTCAGTTATCAGGTAAATGGTTTGGTAATTTCCCGTAAGTGAGTTTACTTGACAAATGAAGATGACACCCAAGAATTACAGAAAACAAATGAGATTAATGAGTAGGACATATTTCTGAGGCATATATCACGATGATGCAGGTAGGTGAGAACATTCTTGGAGGGAAGGTGTGTGTGTGTGGCAAATCTCAGCACCACAATGCCCCCCCCCCCTACACCACACTCCCCTCCCACGTAACGAAGGTGGTCCATGGACTAACTTAACACAACTCCTGACGCGGGGCTCACCTACCGCCTGGCCCACCGGGATTTATAGTGACATTGTGGTGCAATGGAGTTGTACCTCATGAACGCTTTCCATCTATCGCCTTCAAAACTTCCAGCTTAGATTATTGAGCTGGAGTACCCATGAAAGCTTCTTAATGGCGGGTTGTGATTGGTCCATCGTCAAGGTCACTAATCCCTTTCAACCAATGGCCGTAGATTTTTTTTAGATGGATAATGATAGTTGACCATTTGGATGATGATGATGAATGACCCAGAATTAATGACCCAAACGCCGTCGAAAAATGAAAGACATCCTAACTCTGGCTTGACCTTCACCTAGGTTTGGTTGACCCAGGGCAGGAGGCTCTTGTAGGAGTGGGTGGAGGAGAGTGAGCACCGCCCACCTCAGCACAGCATCTCAGGGATCAATGATACTCCACATCCCTCCCCACCCTTGCCCCGCCCCGACCCGCCCCGCCAGTCCCTCAGCCCCAACTCGCCCTCACCTGCTATCCCTTACCTAGCCTCCCTTACCCTCAACCCTACTTCCTGACCACCCCACCCCCACCACTGCCCCTCACCCTCACCCTTCCACACCCCTCACCCTCACCTGCCACCCTGCCACCCTGCCTGCCCTCACCCTGCCCTCACCTCACACCCTGCCACTCACCCTGCACCCTCACCCTACCCTTACCCTCACCTACTCCCTAAGTTTTCACTCTAAATCCTACCAACTAAACCTTATTTTAGCCTTACCCGCGTCGACCCCCACTAAATCCTAACCCAGCCAGGCCCTGTAATCTTAACTCTCAACTCCACGAAATTTATACACACCCTTAACCTCACTCGACGTCTTCACCATAAGTTAATACAGTGACAGACAGACAGACAGATTTATTCTATTCTATACCTGAAACTTTCTCGTCTTCAGGTAAATGACCCTCTCCCTTGTCATGATATACTGTACCATATATTTACAGCACCACCTCTGTCATTTATGTATCTGCGCCTTATGGTTGTTACAATTGTTAATAAACTGTCGATTATTATTATTATTATTGTTGTTGTTGTTTGTGTTTAGGGTGTGGACGTGTGTGGGGGTGTGGACGTGTGTGTGGGGGGTGTGGACGTGTGTGGGGTGTGGACGTGTGTGGGGGGTGTGGACGTGTGTGGGGTGTGGACGTGTGTGTGGACGTGTGGGGATGTGGACGTGTGTGGGGGTGTGGACGTGTGTGGACGTGTGTGTGGGGGTGGACGTGTGTGGGTGTGGACGTGTGTGGGGGTGTGGACGTGTGGGGGTGTGGACGTGGGGTGTGGGGTGTGGACGTGTGGGGGTGTGGACGTGTGTGGGGTGTGGGACGTGTGTGGGTGTGGGGTGTGGACGTGTGTGGGGTGTGTGGACGTGTGTGGGGGTGTGTGGACGTGGGTGTGTGGGGTGTGGGGGTGTATATGGGGGTGGGGATGTATGTGGGGATGTATGGGGGGTGTGGGGATGTGGACGAGGGTGTGGGTGTGGGGAATATATGTGTGTGTGGGGGAAATGTGTGGGGAGTCAGGAAGGAAGTAAGAGGAAGTAGTGATGTGAGGGGATAAAGGACACACGCGCGCGAGAGTGAGGCACCGGGTGTGAAAGTGGCAAGTCTCAGCGTTGGTTATCGCCAGCCAGTGCTAGGAGACGCTGCCATGCTTCAGGCCTAACACACTCAACCGAGCCAGCATGAGTGTGTGTGTGTGTGTGTGTGTGTGTAACCCGGACATAATCTAAACCCCGGTAAACCAGACTTATCACATCCTCATCTTCATCATTATCAATCATCATTTCATTATCATCATCATCATCATCATCACAAGGAAAAAAGCCTAAATCTAGAACCCCTATTATCATTTTTTCTGATAAATTATGCGAGTTGGCAATTTCTAATACTAACAGCTTTCCGGGTCTCGATATACGTCGTCATAACACGTAAAGAACCATACACCAAATTCCCTTTACAACATCTCAGACTGCGAACCACTGAAACGAGTCTCCGAACTGCCCATCCAGCCATAAATTCCGCTCAAATATCTCATTTGGGCTCGGTGCAGTTTCGAATGGGAGTGTAAAGGAACTTCTGTTTGTGAATGTCCATTTATTATTAGTTGGCAGCGTGGAGGCAGGGAGTCACCTCAACGGCTGTATGTTTAAAAGGACAAGGCGTTATAGAAGACGAGGCGTTATAGAAGACGAGGCATTATAGAAGACGAGGCGTTATAGAAGACGAGGCGTTATAGAAGACGAGGCATTATAGAAGACGAGGCATTATAAATGACGAGGCATTATAGAAGACGAGGCGTTATAGAAGACGAGGCGTTATAGAGGACGAGGCATTATAGAAGACGAGGCGTTATAGAAGAACGAAGCATTATTATAGAAGACGGGGCATTATAGAAGCAGCATTATGAGACAGGCGTTATAGAGGACTAGGCGTTATAGAGACGAGGCATTATAGAAGACGAGGCATTATAGAAGACGGGCGTTATGAAGACGAGGCATTATGAAGACGAGCATTATAGAAGACGGGCGAGAGGACTAGGCGTTAGACGAGAAGAGGGCATTATAGAAGACGAGATAGAAGACGAGGCATCATAGAAGACGAGGCGTTATAGAGGACAAGGCATTATAGAAGACGAGGGTTATAGGGGACGAGGGTTATAGAAACGAGGCATTATAGAAGACGAGGCATTATAGAAGACAAGGCATTAAAGAAGACGAGGCGTTATAGAGGACTAGGCGTTATGAGTATTAAAGAAGACGAGGCGTTATAGAAGACGAGGCGTTATAGAAGACGAGGCGTTATAGAAGACGAGGCATTACAGAAGACGAGGCGTTATAGAGACGAGGCATTATAGAAGACGGGCATTATAGAAGACGAGGCATTATAGAAGACGAGGCGTTATGACGAGGCGTTATAGAGACGAGGGCATTATAGAGACGAGGCATTAAAGCCCGAGGCGTTATAGAAACAGACGTTATAGAAGACGAGGCATTATAGAAGACGAGGCGTTATAGGGCGAGGCATTAAAGAAGACGAGGCGTTATAGAGGACGAGGCGTTATAGAAGACGAGGCATTATAGAGACGGGATTAAAGAAGACGAGGGCGTTATAGGGGACGAGGCGTTATAGAAGACGAGGCATTTATAGATGACGAGGCGTTATAGAACAGGCATTATAGAAGACGAGGCATTAGTTATAGAGACGAGGCGTTATAGAAGACAGACGAGGCGTTATAGAAGCGACCGAGGCGTTATAGATGACGAGGCATTATAGGGCGGCGTTATAGATGACGAGGCGTTATAGAGACGAGGCATTATAGAAGACGAGGCATTAAAGAAGCGAGGCGTTATAGAAGACGGGGCGTTATAGAAGCGAGAAGACGAGGCGTTATAGAAGACGAGGCGTTATAGAAGACGAGGCGTTATAGAAGACGACAGGCGTTATAGAAGACGAGGAGAGGACGAGGCGTTATAGAGAGACGAGGCGTTATAGAAGACGAGGCGTTATAGAGACGATAGAACGAGGCGTTATAGAAGACGAGGCATTATAGAAGACGAGGCATTATAGAAGACGAGGCATTATAGAAGACGAGGCATTATAGAAGACGAGGCATTATAGAAGACGAGGCATTATAGAAGACGAGGCGTTATAGAAGACGAGGCATTATAGAAGACGAGGCATTATAGAAGACGAGGCATTATAGAAGACGAGGCGTTATAGAAGAAAAGACAATCAGAAAACTAAGCAGCATTAAAAAAATAAAAAAATAAAATAAAATGAACTGATTACCAACTCCTAACGACTCATCAGGGGACCCGGGGCGTAATTACCACAACCATGGGAACACTGCAGTAGAGGTTGTTGTGTGCGCCACCCGACCCTCTCTCACGGGTATATAGGACCAAGCAACTTTTCCTCTCCCATAATGTGGCGGCGACGATGAGGACAGCACACGCTACACCATGGAGATCCCACAGGCTCTCTCTCTCTCTCTCACGTTTCTATTCACTCCCACTACACTCCGCCCCCTAACACCTCACTCAATCATTCACACTATAAGACTACACTTTATCTCCTAATCCCCACACACACACTTTATTCCAGCTAGTATATGGTGTGTGTGTGTGTGTGTGTGTGTGTGTGTGTGTGTGTGTGTGTGTGTCACCACCGCCCTGTGCCTCCAGCTATAGTACACACAATCTTTCAGAACGAGCACCTTGAGTGGGTATGAGTGGGCATCTCTTTATTGAGGTGGAGATCGGTCAGGGGTCAGGGTAACGAGGTCATAGCGGCCAGGGTGCAGGCTATTGCTCTCAAACTTTCAGATTAGATTCCAGCCTCCGGGTAAGGAATTCTCCCCGGATGGACTTCATGGCGATTTTCAACACATGGGAGCTTAGCAGTGGCACCCTTTTATTGAATCACATATTACAAAAAAACCACACACACACACGATAAAAATAATTTCAATCCTGGAAAGGTTATAGCTTTCACACAAATGAACATACACAATAACTTTCACAATTCTACTGTGTTTAATAAAAGACTGAGATTGAAACGAAGTCTCTCTCTCTCACACCCCCCTACACCCTCCCACACAAAGCCCCCCCCCCTTCTCCTCAGCACCAAAACAACTCCCCTATTACCATATGAAGGACGCGCCGCCGCTCACCACAACACAGGAGACATGAACATATCAAGTGTCCAATATTACCTGTCAAGAGTCGGGCATAATTTACATACCTGTATACATTAATTACTACAGGTGTGCTTTGATGTATAGCTTTTGTTTATACGTAATTGATCACCGGTTAATTATTCTCATTAATCTTATATTGTGTAATTAATCGTGTTATTACTACATTTAATAAAGAATTTAATCATGTTTTAATTTTATATTTAGTCATATCTATAATTAATCACAGAAATATTATAGCTAATTAAATTATCACTATTTCCACAATTATTACGTAATTAAAAATATAATTATACAGTTAATCACAGCTATTCATACATTATAACCTTAGTTACCGTATACTAATTAAATATACATACATAAAATTACTTAGTTAAATCTTCGGCACTCGTCAAACAAACCACTTCAAACGACACTAACTCACACAACTGTTCAGACCCTCACAGGACAGAATGATCCATCAGTCTACTGCTTCGGATTCATGAGTCAGAATCTCTCAGGGGTTCGTGGTTCAAGGGGGTAGAGACGAACCATGAGTCAGAATCTCTCGGGGGCTCGTGGTTCAGGGGGTAGAGACGAACCATGAGTCAGAATCTCTCGGGGGCTCGTGGTTCACGGGGGAGAAGCGAACCATGAGTCAGAATCTCTCGGGGGTTCGTGGTTCACGGGGTAGTAACGAACGGACTTTAGTAGTTGACTGAAACAGATATAACCAACGTGTCCTGCAGACTACCTTACCCACTTACCATACAGCTTAACGTTAAACACACAAATTATACCTCTCATCTCTTTTTAACGCCTTTTTAACCCAGTCTTCATGTATATAATATTCCAGGTATTATAATTTCCCTTCGAAAAGTCTTATCAAATTATCTGTCTCTCTAAATAATTAACTTCAGTATATACTACAGAGTTGCTAACGATGTCGAAATTTCCACCTATTTAAATTTTCTCCCTAATAATGTATATAGTCAAATTTTCGCTTCTTTAATATCTGGGGAAAAAATTATTCCTAAAAAAATTCTTATTCCTTTGATGACCGAACGTGTCCAAAGACTTTAACCCCAGCAACGCCCTTCATCCTAGCAACGCCCTTAACCATGTGAATCAAAGGGAATTATTACATTTAAGGTTAACAATGTATAATGAAGGCAGCAGTACACTTAAGGTCATTACAAAACTCAGGATATACTTCACTTCTTCACTTGGCACCCGTATCAATATGAGAGAGAGAGAGAGAGAGAGAGAGAGAGAGAGAGAGAGAGAGAGAGAGAGAGAGAGAGAGAGAGAGAGAGAGAGAGAGAGTGTGTGTGTGTGTGTGTGTGTGTGTGTGTGTCGCACCTGGTGATGACAGGTATAGAGCGTAGGAGGAACATCGTCACCCCCAGGCACTGACACTACCCACACCCCACCTGCACACTCTATCACGCGCCCTCCAATAGTCTTCTCATCCGGTAAATCATCATCAACTCCTAGCCATGAAACAGCAACCAGTACATGAGTTAGTTTAGGTAGTTTATCCCCATCGTTGTTCTGTTAATTAACATAACCACAATACAGATGAAACTCACCTTTAAATACGATTGATATTGTTTATGGATTTAGTTCGTTAATTCCACTTACAAATGACCACCTCATTTCGAAACCCCTTCCTTCCAGCACTCAATATAAACAACAGTACTGGCAACAGGTACTGTGATCGAGGTACTGTCTCTACTCTGGTCACTCTCCAGGGCTGGTTAAAGGTCACAGGTGCATAATTCTTCAAAGATTATGTCTAGCTCAATATGTCAACCAGGTTCATCGGAAATATTTATGAAACACAAAGCCAGAGAACTACAGTAACTATCCCACGAAACACCTTGTTTTGGGTGACACGAGCGACGTCCTGAATTAGTCGGCATTTATATTACCAAGCAAATGATATATAAATATGAGAGAGAGAGAGAGAGAGAGAGAGAGAGAGAGAGAGAGAGAGAGAGAGAGAGAGAGAGAGAGAGAGAGAGAGAGAGAGAGAGAGTGTGTGTGTGTGTGTGTGTGTGTGTGTAATGGTCAACATGCTCGCCTCACAAGCGAACGGGCCCGGGTTCAATCCCCGGGCAAGTTTCTTTACGCCATTCGCCTCTGTCTACCCGGATGTTAATCAATTTGCGGATCGTCTTCCGGGGTAGTCGTTAGCCAGTGCAGTTAGCGAGTTGTCCGGTCTTCTCGGACTATTCCTTGACACTGGGTCGTGTAACTTAGGGTGTGGTTGTTGTGTTGGCGACAGATTCTACACCTTAAACAAATTCACGCCTAGGTGGCCCTTGGGCCGACCATCAACCATTATTACTCGAGAAAGAAGCACACACACACACACTAGACACCCTGGTTTACACCCACCCCTTAACACTCGTATATCTGTTCAACCTATATTTGAACTTCCCGGCAATTTTCAGTTAATGATGACCTTTTGGCAAGTTGTTCCATTCATCCATAACTTTTATTTCCCCACCAATGTTTACCTATTTCCCGCCTAAATCTAAACTAGTCTAACCTATATCCAATGCTACGTGTTCGTTCCTGAATTGATAGTTTAAGTACCTTAGTTATATAACCTTTTTTTTTATCATCATCTTCTATTTATACACTTCATCGCCCCTCCCCCCCTACACACATAGTCCCGTGCACATTCTCGGTACACAACACTGGCGGCTTAATGGAGCGTTCACACCCACGTCACCTCCAGGGCACATCGTCAGCAGGTATTACTGAAGGAGGCCGGGAGGATCATCTGGCCTGAAAGTAACAAGTGGGAGGGAGAGAGGGAGGCGTTAGCAGCCCTGTGATGTGCAATCTCCAACTACTGCAGAGGTTAGTTGCAACAGAGGAGAATAACTATGATAAAAGGGAGGAGAATGAGGAGGAGAGGCGAGAAGGGTAAGGGAATGAATAAGAATGAGGAGGAGGAGGATGAACAGTAGCAGAATAAGTAGTTGGATCAGACTTTATAACAACAAACTAAGATCTCTCTCTCTCTCTCTCTCTCTCTCTCACAAAGGGCATTAGACTGCGGGGGAACTGCAGTAGACTATTGGCCCATACCCCTGTTTACACCCAGCTCTTATCACTCGTATATCTCTCCTACCAATATTTGAAGCTTCCCAGCGACCTGGAGATAATGATGTTTGGTAACTTGTTCCACTCATCCACAACTCTATTCCCCAACTAATGTTAATCTCATTTCCTTCTAATTTTAAATTTATCTAATTCAAAACCATTGCTACGTCTACGACACTCAATTAATTAGCTGTCCAGCCCTGTCCCCACGGCCAGGCAATACAATCATCACACACAAGCACAAATAAGTCCTTCGCGCGAGCACACACACA
This sequence comes from Homarus americanus, assembly GCF_018991925.1. Taxonomy (NCBI): domain Eukaryota; kingdom Metazoa; phylum Arthropoda; class Malacostraca; order Decapoda; family Nephropidae; genus Homarus; species Homarus americanus. The sequence continues at coordinate 1,438,738 of NW_024731852.1, read as the reverse complement.
CACCTCTCCCCGTCCTGTGTGTCGCGATAAAGCAGTGCCTTAAGCATCAACAAGTTAATCTATACTATGTAAATAGGGATGTGGGTGTGACGAGGGAGGGAGTCGGCGGGTCGGGAGCAGCAGTAACCACACCATTACTAGCACACGCCCGACGACAATGGTCTGCTTCCCTAACTGTAGTCGGCTCAACGAACACACTGTATATACTGTACACTGGCGACCTAATGAATCCAGTAAGGCCTAATTTTAACACGGAGAAACTTGATTTAATACGAGATCCGTGTTTTTAAGTGACAGATCAATGTTTTAATGCCAAGATCGATATTTTTTGGAGAACATGTTTACGAAAATTGGGTCTTAATGCGGTATATAATCCGTTAACAAGGAAAATAGACCTACGAACGCGAAAATCATATGTGAAGTAGCAGGTGCATGGGTGATAGTCAGTCAGTCAGTCAGTCAGTCAGTCAGTCAGTCTCTCTCTCTCTCTCTCTCTCTCACACACATCTCTACAACACACTCTCCCACAACTCATCCCCTCATTAAGCCTCAGAAACTATGTAAATTCCTCGGTACTAAGTTTCAGGTGACCTAACTGTACTGTAAACTTCCAAACTGAGAGAGAGAGTGAGAGAGAGAGAGCAAATCATCGGGCTCATTCATGTGTCGATCCTCAAACACACCGAAAGACTTCACTCTACACTCACTGTACTGGACGGGCATTACACGAGTACATTAATATCGGCACACCTCGTCATCACTAACTCACCCGTACAGAATAATCCGTCCGTGTCTTCGCCTTCCTCTCGTTCTTATGTAAAATTTCTCAGCCGCCAAGTGCTCCATAAGCCCCATGTCGTATTAATGTGTTCTCATGCATGCGGCGGCTCTCTCAGTGGGGACTCAAAACTTGCAACACCTTCTTAAAATCTTTATTCCTTACTGACTTTGCTCTCATACTTCTCCCAGGTGCTGGTATCACTCTCCTGCTCTCCCGTATACCTGGGAGAGAGAGCTGCAACAAGCACTCACTACTCCTTCATGTAGTCTGTTTGTATACTCCAGGCACGCACGCACACACACACACACATACACACACACACACACACACACACACACACACTTATAACACTCATTATTAAACTACTTCTGTCAGTTCTAAAGTTATATCTTATAATAAAAAGAGCTGAAAATTTAAGGCAACACAGAAGGCTGGGAACATGTGCTATACGTTATCAAAAGTTCCTAGGTGAAATTTCCCATAACTGGAGATGTGAGAAAGCATCCATCCAAGTCCCGGATGCTGAAAGATTCATAGATAAATTTCCTTAAGTAGAGCCACAAACACACATCAAATCAGACACACCTTCACATGTGCAACAAGACGAAGTTGATGGGCGATCAAAATAGTGCTGAAACTACACCAGGGGTCTACGGCAGGAAGGTAGATACCATCTCTTTCCCTCAGTACGGATGAAAATATTGACGTCAGTATCTCTAAGGATCTGGGCCAGGGTTAACAGTGAAGAGGGAAAGGTGGTGGGGGGTGGAGTGGGGATGGGGAGGAGGGATGGAGTGGGGATGGGAGGGGAGGGGATGGGAGGGGATGGGGGAGGAGTGATGGAGGGGATGGGGAGGAGGGATGGGAGGGATGGGAGGAGGGATGAGGGGATGGGGGAGGAGGGATGGGAGGGATGGGGAGGAGGGATGGAGGGGATGGGGAGGGAGGATGGAGTGGGGGATGGGAGGAGGGATGGAGTGGGGATGGGGAGGAGGATGGAGGGATGGGAGGAGGGATGGAGGATGGGGAGGAGGGATGGAGGGGATGGGGAGGAGGGATGAGGGATGGGAGGAGGGATGGAGTAGGGGATGCGGGAGGACATGGTAGGGTTGAGTGGGGGATGGACGGGGACTAGGAATGGAGGGGTAGGAGAGAGGAGAGATGGAGGGGCAGAAATTGGAATATGACCCGAGTGTGAGAGGTGGGGTGTAGAGGGGCGAAGAGGCCCGGGGATGTGAGTGTTTGTGTAGCGAGCGTGATGTAGGCCCCAACCAAGCCTAACATAGGGTTAATGACCACTGCCACTGTGGGGGGGGAAGAGATCAGTAATGAGGCGAATTAGGACTGGCCTTCAGTCTTTAAGAAATGAGTTTGGGCGTACAGTGAAAGGTGAGAAATGGAGGAGGCGAGGAACGGGAGGCGGCGAGGTGAGGAACGGAGGAGGCGAGGAACGGGAGGAGGCGAGGATGTGGGGCCCAAAGAGATCTTCTAAGGTTCCTACATCACGGCCCTGCGTCTCATTGCAATTTCAACACCATTTTTACCGCCACCTCTGGCCTGCTCTAACTTAAGTCACCCTGTCAGATACGTCTCACCATCTACAGGTCAGGGAAAACTTAAGGTACCTTTGAGAAGGAGTAGTCTAGGAAGCTAAATCACCCCAGTGTCCTACAAACATCTCAACCTCCTTAAAAGCAAGTTTTCTTAACATGTTATACGCCCTCAATAGGACCACCAACCCTCTCAGTAATACGACACACTTTGAAAGTCTTCATCGCCCCACAAAGGTCATTAACCTAACAAATGGTAGCCGTTAGAGAGATCTTAAGTAGATGGTTAGTCCAAGTAAATTTTGCCGAAATTGAACATAAAAACAGAAAGCATTGTGCTTTCAAGGTCTGGGTGTACCAAGAGGCACAGCTCGGACCAGTCTGCCTCACCGTCTTGGGGTGTCACAATACGGTCAGTAAATAAGAAGCAGGGCAGTGAAAGATTCTACCTCTCCTGTTGCTCTCCATCTTTACTAAAAACTTATTATTATAGAAACTTTCATTTAGAAGTCAGTTTTCTCCAAATATATATTTTAATTCATATATTATCGACTTGATTCTCCTTCCCAACTAATGGCTTGGGTTATATTTCGATTTTTTTTAATAGAACTTGAATACTAGCCAAGTCTTACATAAAAAATAAATAAATGGAAATATTAACGTTAACACAAGCCTTTAAGTTCAATAAGCCAGGAAGAGACAATAAGGGTCCCACCACCTGAGGGGTTCTGGCTTACCATAACACTAAATAAATTATCCACAGTTACTTTACGGTCACCCTGCGTCACGTACAGCGATAACAATGGGAATAATAACAAACAAAATAACACTGGGAATAACAAGAAATCCAAGACATGATAACAGAGGAAGAATAACCAATGAAGTTCCCATATATGACAGGAATAATAATAAGCACACTACAATAACAACACGTTTAAAAAAGCCAAAGACAACAAAAACAACCACCACAACAACAAAGGGAAAATAAAACGTAAATTGACAAAAAAAAATAAAAATAAAAAAGAGCCACGATAAAACACCACAAATATATTTATATAAAACGGGACGAAAAAATGTTACCCAAAATAATCGCCAAAAAAATACATTTTATAAAAGGAGCCAACCAGTTATTTTCAAGTTGGACTGAATCTTTCCTTATGTGTTCGTTTTTCCTATCCTCTGCCAGACCACTTTGTATTTCACGTATCACAACACGATCATATTAGCGAAAATACTGTTCATATTTTTCAGAGTAATGTACAGTATAATAGAAATTCACCTGTGTTTTGGGTATTGTTTTTAATTTAATTATTGTCCTTTTTTTTTTGTACACCTTTACTCCTAAAAAATGAGAGAGAGAGAGAGAGAGAGAAAGTGTGGAGTTTTGGCGGTGACAGGTGTGTGTGTGGAGAACCATCAGAACACGTGTTGACAGGATTCAACTGCCAAAGCACCACTACTGGACTACCGACTTAAACAACACAGGTTAACGCAACATCATGGTTAACTTCTAAGACAAAGTGTTGTGTCGGAGAGGTGATCAGGGGTGCGGGTAATGATGCAGTAAAGTGGTGTTGTATCTTCAAGGGCGGAAGAAGAGCTTTTGGGCTCCACTGAATCGGCCACCTATCACTATCAAGACACGTTGTGGCGTCGCGCACTGTTCACAAACACTGTCGGTCCCGCACATCACGCAAATTTCACCTTCCCATTAGTTTCACGAACTTTATACAAAAAATAAAGTAATGTGACTTTTTTTTTTTAATTCAAGTTCTTTCCCCTAGTTTCTCATACAACCTTCCTAAGTCTTTTTCTAAACGTGTAAAGTGATGGACGTCTGACATGACACCTCAACGATGTTTACCATTACTAGTTTCCAGTATTTCACTATCCACAAGTACTGGGTCATCTCACCACTCATCCCCCACTACGAGTACCACTGGCTCCCACCAACACTAGGCCCACACAATACTGTACAGCTCAAATACCACTACCACCAGACCATCGTGATACCCACAAGTGTACCCCCCCAATGCCCAGAGCTGTAGAATTCCACCACCTCTTGTCTCTCCTACACGGCGTCTTGGACCAAAAATCCTAGACCAAGTTACATAACCTCCTTTTAACGTAACTAACCACCAACCAGGTTCCCCTCGTACACAACCGAGATCCTCTTCCACTCCCCCCACAGAAAATTGCCTATACGCCATTGTTTTCTTTTATAACCATATATGGATGTAACTCTGTTTGGTAGTGATTACAACTCTTGACACAGGCGACCCGAAGAACCTAGTCAAAGTGGAGGGCGACCAAGAATTAACGAGCACCCCCCCTCCCCCTCCTTCCCACTATGCAAAGAGGATGTAGGACACTCCATCCTACAGAGCTCCGCAGCGACCAACGCAACAAAAGCCGCATGATCCCAACACACCGAAGACCACCGTCCCAGCATCACTTAACCCACAGTTGGGTGCCCGGGAGCCACTAACCTAAGAGCACCACAATTCCACGAACAACACGGCAGGGAACCATTAAGTAAGTAATCTAATAGCAGGACGCCATTTAAACCACTAACCGCACGACAGGAGCGCCATAGAAGCACTGGCCTGATAAAGAAGGTGTCCCATAATATTACAGACGGTGCGCCATTAATCGCTTCTTCCATAGATAAGTTGCTCCTCCACCACCACCACAACTACCCTCCACATTTAGTTGCTCCACCACCACCACAACTACCCTCCACATTTAGTTGCTCCACCACCACCACAACTACCCTCCACATTTAGTTGCTCCACCACCACCACCACCATCACAACTATCCTCCACATTTAGTTGCTCCACAACTACCCTCCACATTTAGTTGCTCCACCACCACCACAACTGCACTCCACATTTAGTTGCTCCACCACTAAAACTAAGCCAAACCAAGTTGTTTCATCACAATATTCCCTAAAATAAGTTGCTCCACAACTATCTCCCACAGTGAGTTGTACTGCCACAACTACCAGCACGGGAAGCTCCCCCACTACAACTACCAGCACGGGAAGCTGTTCTATCACTCCCAAATTAAAACCTTCCACAACTACCCTCCCTCCACAGTGAACCACTACAACTATTCTAATCAGTAATAGTTTTATCATACAGTAAGTTGTACACTACCCCACCACCTCATCACCCACCAGTAATACCCTTCAACTAGGATGCCCTACCAACACTACCCTCCCTCCCCCAGAGTGAACCCAGGACAGGATTTTCAAATATTCGTAAGCTATATTTCCCCGTTACTGGCGATATGAGATCGCATCAAACTGGCTCAATTCAACGACAACATTACAATAGCGACCAAATTGGTGTGGAAATTGCACTTCGACTCGACCATAACTATATGCGTTCTTTTATCCACAGTTATTGGAAAAATTAACGCACGAATTTGGAAATCGGGCCCTGAGTCTGGATTTCCAAAGATTCGTGCGTTTCACGTTATTCCCACCACTTGAGATACAAGAGAAGATATAATTAATAGTCTCAGTACAATTTCGACGCCATTTTGACTGCATACTTTGCCTTAGCGCGAGCGAGGGCCTTAAATCCAATCTCAATTCTGTGGTCGAAGGATTGTTTAACTCGGGAACTGAGATACGAGGGACCCTCCAAGCGGTAAACAAGCTGATGAGTGACGGAGCCGAAAAACGCGAGGCCGTAGGAGGCAACGGCCACTCTCCCCGCGCGGGCCCGAGTGAGCCAGGCACCTGGGTTGTACGGGCGAACACTAGGAGAGCTGTGCCAACACTGACACCCCCATCCTCGTCCGCTCCTGCTGCTGCTATTGCCCGCCCGCGCCACTCACTCACTCACTCCCGCCCGCCCGCCCGCCCGCCCGCCCGCGCCACTCACCCCTGCCCGTCCGTTCAGCCCGCACCACCCCGCTGTTTCCCCGTAACACCTGCAGCACACGGTGGTTCTCCCCGGTACACCAGCACACATCTCAGTCCACCACTACACACCAGCGGCATGAACATCCCTGTGCACCAGAAGCATATCCCAGTCTTTCCATTTATATCTGCAGTACATCCCGGTATTCCCTGCTCCACCCACAGGCACATTCCAGTTAATCCCAACACCAGTGACACATCCCAGTATAACCCATGCCACCAGCAGCATACACCAATCCCTTTCAGTACACCAGCAGCACATCCTGGCCTATTCCAGTACACCAGCAGCACATCCTGGCCTATTCCAGTACACCAGCAGCACATCCTGGCCTATTCCAGTACACCAGCAACACATCCTGGCCTATTCCAGTACACCAGCAACACATCCCTGTCGATCCCAAAACAAACACAACACATCCCAATCTCTCCCAGTACACCAGCAACACATCCTGGCCTGTTCCAGTACACCAGCAACACATCCTGGCCTGTTCCAGTTCACCAGCAACACATCCCTGTCGATCCCAAAACAAAGACAACACATCCCAATCTCTCCCAGTACACAAGTAACACATTCCATGCTTTCTCAATACACCACCAGCGCATCTCAATCTGTACTAACACACCAGTAGCACATCCCAATCTGTACTAATACACCAGTGGCACATCCCAATCTGTACTAATACACCAGTAGCACATCCCAGTACACAGCAACATATCCCAGTCTTTCCGAAAACACCACCCGCACATCCCAATCTGTAGTAATACACCAGTAGCATATTCCAGTACACAGCAACACATTCCAGTCTTTCCCAAAACACCACCAGCACATCCCAATCTGTACTACTAAACCAGTAGCATATCTCAGTCTTTCCCAATACACCACAAGCACATCCCAATCTGTACTACTACACCAGTAGCACATTCCGGTCTTTCCCAATACACCACCAGCACATCCCACTTTTCCAATATGCCACCAGCACATGCCAATCTGTACTACTACACCAGTAGCACATCCCAGTCTTTCCCAAACCACCACCAGCACATCCCTATCTTTACTAATATACCAGTAGCACATCCTAGTACACCAGCAACATGTCCCAGCCATTTCCAATACACCACCAGCACATTCCAATCTTTATTAATACACCAGTACCACATCTCTGTACACCAGCAACACATTCCAGTCATTCCCAGCATATCAGTGACACATCACACTCTCTCTCAATACACCAGTTGCACATTCCAGTCTTCCCAGTACAAGTATAGTCCCAGTATCTCCCAATACACAGCAACACATCCCATTACACCAGGAGCACATCCCAGTCTCTCCCAGTACACCAGTAGCACATCCCAATATACCCAGTACACTACTAGTGACATATTTTAGTATGTCAATGCACAGTACAGTTAAGAAAGGTGGGCGAGTGAATGTAGTGACTGAGAGTTAAGAAGTAAGTGAAACATGAAAAGCAAGAGGAGAATGGAAGAGAGAAAGATGTGAGGAAATGAGAAAGAGAGAGGATAAATGGCTCCACTATTCAACACAACTCTCTCCCGACTTTTTAATGTGAGAGCCCTCCAGAGCGCCCGTCATTAACTTAAAAAAAAAAATAGCCTAATTAACTGCTGAACATTTTCATTTGGGTAGATTTCCATTAATCCTCATTCGTTGGTCATCAGGAAAAATGCTGGGTGTGCTTGGAGGGTGAAATGGGTCAATTACCTGTTGGTGTTTGTTGGCTCGCTTGATTCGGAGGCATACTACTGTAGTTTTATTGCTTGGAGGGTAATGGTACAATAATGGGTGAGGAGTTCATTGTTTAGTGTGTAAGAGAGATTAAATGAAGGGGGGTCACAATTTGTGTGTTTAATGGTTGTATGGCTTGGGAACATAATTTTTAGCGTGTTTGGCGGGTTATATAAATGTGGATCTTAGTGTTCATTATGCTTGAATAAAAACAATGGAAAGAAACTATACAATTTCGTTCAGTAGATGGCTAACAAATATCACCAGCTGTTTAACAAGAGGCAGCAGGTTATAATGATGGCACTGAAGGCTGCATACTTAGGACTAGTATGACTTGCTGACAATTAATGGGTTCACTAACTCACCAAATTACTACTGTATAACAATATTGACTCAATGTATCCCTAGTTGACTTGTTTGTAATCCCCTCTAAATTTCTTTGACATCCCCTGTATGATTTTTTTTTTAACTTCTCTTCCTTTGTAGGATATAGCATCACATTCTTTCAGCATTCACCGCCACACTACTATTGTAGATGTAAGGCCACTCCCACATACTGTACAGTATAAGCATTACAATAGATACTTCAGGTGTTCATCAAGTACTAGCTGTTGGTTCAATTGATTGTTTGCTACCAATTAATTTTCTTTTGAGGATATAAACTTTGTTTTATAAGTGCTCTAATTTACCTTGATACTGACTGATTAAATTTCTCTTTTTTTTCTATATGTATTCACATAAAAAATAAGGCATCACATTTATGTTTATATAGCAAAGAAACTCGTGTATCTGTACTACCGTTTCTGAATAAAGTCAGTTTCATTTGTCTCCTAATTGTACTCCTATTAAATGCTAGCTGCACCTTTATTCACATACATTACTACATATTCTTCACGCACCTAAATGTGACTTCCATAACCAGTAACTCTACTCCTTCCTGCAATATTTCATAAGTGTAATTAATCACACTCCTAACTAACTATGTAGCACTAATGTTTCCAAAAATTAATCAAGCAACACAAAACTCAATTCCCTCAAATGCATCACCTATCACTTGAGGCAATGACTGTGTGTAGCCCTTCACACACACACAAGTACATTATAAGCAACACAGAGATATTTTACTTGAATTTCCAAATGTGTACTGTATTAAATCACTTCAGAAACATTACAAATCACTTTTACACCTGCTTTCCCAAACTGGAAATACAGTCGGCCCTTCACATACGCGGGTTTAGCATTCACGGATTTGCAAATACGCGGATTGCCCCGCCGGAGGAATATTCTGTACATTGAAGTACATTCAAATCGCGCGCCATTCAACTCGCGCGCGGCACCGAACACGGGACACCGCCCGCTCCCGCAACCTCACACACGCACGCACGCACGCACGCACGCACGCACGCACGCACGCACGCACACACACACACACACACACATAGCTCTCCCTCACTCAGTCAGTCTCGCTGTAACCACGCTTGTGTTGACATCAGCATTGTAGTTGCAAAAATATTACATTTCCGTGAATGTATTATATCAAGCACAGTATGAATAGAATATCACTAATATAAGAGTATTTTAACCGAAAACTACTAAAAAAACGAGTAACATATCTTGAACATCGGAAGGTTAGGTAAAGTCTCTTGTTTTCGTCATGTATTTTATCCTATTTTACATTGAAATACATCACGTTTCAGCAAAACTACTATTTATTTCTGAGAATATATTCATTCAGGCACAGTTTAGGTAAAATATACATGTGCTGTAACATTTTTTTAATTGAAAACGATTCGAAAAACACATACCCTCTAGCCCTGTTCAAGGAGAAGACTGGGAGGAGCTGTTTGGTGCTTAAGACGATGACAAGGAAAATGATTTTGATGGATTTTAATGAAAATATTCAGAAAGACCCTGGCACTGTCAAGGAAAGTGGCTGCTGAAGGCTTCCGGGACATGGCAGAGGACGAGATTAGGGAGCTAATTGAAGAGCACGACACTGAGCTGACCGAGGAGGATCTACAGGAGTTAGTAGACTCAGGCAAGGAAGAGGAAGCGAAAGGGAAAGAGGATGAGGAAGAGCACCAAGAAATAACGTTGGAGAAGTTGGGGGAGATGACCAGGAATATTGAGGCACTGAAAAACCTGGCCTATAGTATGGACCCCTCCATGGTGCGTGCCCTGAAATTCATGCGAGGGATGGATGACGTTTTCGCTCCATACAAAAACATCATGGAAGAAATGAATGAAAGAGACGACAACTCCCCATCACCATGTTCTTTGATCACCGAAGGAGAGATTTAACACCAATCACTGGCGGCAGTGAGGAAGCAGCTGAATCCACCGTCGCCCCCACTTCACCACCCGTTATGGAATTGAATGCCCGATGACCCCCGTCCTGTCGCCGAGGATAGGAACTGTACAGTAAAGTGAAGTTTTTATCTCTTTTTTTTTTAATAGCTTTTCTTGCCATGTTTATTGTTTGTAAAAATGTACAGCACAGTACAGTTCAGTACTGTACATAGGAAGTGGAGGTGCAGTTATTCACAAAACATTTGTGTTTGTTGTCGGCAGTAGTGACGGTGGAGGTGGAGGAGGCGGAGGAGGGAGCGAGTTGGGAGGAGTGGTGACCTTGGACGCGGGAGCAGGGACGAGATGCCAGCCAGTACATTACGGGTGTATTAATTGTTTTTATAGCTATTTTTGCATTTTAATATTAAATACTGTACATTACGTTTCAACAAAACTACCATTTATTTCTGAGAACATGGAAATGTAATATTTTTGCTGAAATGATGTACGTATTACAGTGGCAAGTGACGAAAGCAATGACTCGCTTTCTTTCGTTCAAAAGATGTTACCGTAATCGCTTTTCGAATGGTTTTCAGTTGTGGGATTATAAGGCTAATGATAGGATAGAATATTATTGTAATACAGTACAAGTACAACAGTTTTTTAACTGAAAACCATTCGAAAAGCAATTACGGTAAAATCTTTTGAACAACGAAAGAAAGCGAAAGTCATTGTTTTCATAATTTTATCCCACTTTCCACTGTACAGTAATATGTACATCATTTCAGCCAAAATATTACATTTCCATATTTATTTCTGAGAATATATTCATTCAGTCACAGTTAAGGTAAAATATACTTGTGATGTAATATTTTAATGAAAATAAGGTATCGTAGTTTTCTTTTGTATCAAATTTAATTAACAAAGATTGATGTTTCAAATGTAATGAACAAAAATTTATGTACAGTATCTATAAATAAACTTTAACAAATGAATACTTTGTTTTACATCGTCCTGTGTATACCATACCATGCATTTGGCTACTTTGGGCTAGCTATGATGACGCAAGAGATCTGCCCTGGCGACTGTACCGACACTCACAGCTGGTGGTGCGTTGGTGCGTCGTTTCCATTGTTTACTGGTAGTTACTGGTAAATATTTTTCAACCTAACGAAACTATTACCCTTTTAGAGGTCGACCCCCAATTTTTTGCAAAATAATTTGGTCTTAAAAACTCGAACTACACACAGGTATATACGGTAAATAAGGACATGGGGGGCCAGGGGTTTTTTAGGGGGGGGGGCAGCAAAAGTACACGGATTTTTAACATTCACGGGTATCTCTGTTACCTAACCCCCGCGTATGTTAAGGGCCGACTGTACTATAAATCTTAAATTTCATGTTATTGACTGTTTAGCTATATATAGTCTATGAACATCCTTCTTATTCCAACCATTCATAAAAAAAGCAAGTGATAAATATTCATGTCATAAGAAACCTTTTTCAGCAGAGATCCCACAGTACATACAACCCTGGCAATTGAAACACCTAAACCAAATATAAAAAACTGCAATAATAAAAAAAAATGACAGGGCATTGGTAATTATTTTGCTACATCGATGCCTATTAAATATGCGATCCCAGTGACTTCAAAATTTACTTGTTAAGTAATATACCATCGGTAATTGGTCAGATTATTTTTGCCTTTGACACTGGTTTTTGAGGACAGATAAACTAAAACTTTCCCTGCAGAGTACATGATATCTACTGAGTATCACTATGTCAATATGTGTTTAATGTTGAGGTCAGAAAAAAGTCCTACAACACAATCTAGCTCACGGTGAAGTAAAGATCCTGCACTTACCTTATCGGAGTCTGTATTGGATGAGGAGTAAGAGGCAAGAGAATTACGGTCAGTATTCTCAGCACTCTCGTCTAAGGACTCCTCCATGTCCCTGGGAATGAAAAGGGAGATGTTACTAACACTATACAGTACAGTATATGATAACAACCTGTACAGTATACTCAAGCCAAGGTATTCTCAACAACTATAGGGTAAAAATCTTTCTTGTTCATGATGTAGTTCATAAGAGGTAGGAGTACAGTACTATGTGAAGCATATAAAAATGCATTACTGTGCTACATTAAATAACACAAAGAAAACTGTTCAGTCATTCTTTTGATCAAAATAAAATTTTACTACTTCCTGTACAGTACTTGTATACGACATCCATTTATCACTTGCAAAAAATTCTCCTTGTGTAAAAAAGGAGAGTTGTCTGAAGAATACAAAGCTCAGATATTCCACCCTTTGCTTTATTTCAGTGATATGACTGTCATAGCTGATCTTCTGCTCTTTGTGCAGGTGAGCTAAATATCTTGAAAAATTATCATTAAATTAATTTAAAAACAAGCACTGAAAGTCCAATGACAGCATTTACAGAAGTGTGGTATAAGATACTGTACATGAAAAAATTAAATTTCTACAAGGAAACATATGTTTGCAAAACACAATTTAAATCTAATACTGTTTACCTATTTATTCCATTCCCAAGTACAGTACATGGAGTGAAAATTTCATGTAAAAATTACAGTAATTTGAAATTATTCTCAACTTACATTTAGTTATACATGAATTAGGGATCCCACATTACTTTATTGGAATACTTCCATACTGTTCATCTTGTTCAACAAGTAGCTTTGTTAACAAGATTTCCATCTTCATCAATTCTTTCATTTTAATAAACAAGTCTTCTCATTTACACAGAACATTTTACCGGCCTTTCACTCAGACACAGTATTCTCTTCCTCCTACCTCTCACTGTACTAGTGTATTGTTAATGATCAAAAGTGCTTTGCAATACGGATATTTATGAAGAACAACGAGATGCATTACCTGCTGGCTCGGTTCTGCTTCGGAGTCTTAGCAGGCGATTTGGCCATAGAGAGAGGGAGAGCAGAGCTGAGGTATGTCTCCTGGATTACCTCTCTAAGTTTCCTCACCCAAGTTTGTTTCACTTCTAAAGTGTTGGCTCGGAGGATCATCTGTAAAAGTTAATGTTATTCTTTAGCACAAATATTATTATACTGTAAAATAAAATACCATGACACAGTAAAGTATATGTAATTCTATTTGGAGTAATATTATGCTGTATAACTTGTTAAATTTACTTAATAACAGACATATTAGGAACCACCCTATCTCTATTCAGCCATAAGCTTATCAAACACAGCTACAATATTACTCACCTTGCCCTCACTGACTCCTGTTCGTGCAGTCCACACAGCAAATTTACATTCATCTCCTTCAATGTGCTCTGTGACACCAAGTTCAGATGTAACAAGACGATTCTTATAAGCGTACTTTGTCTTGTTACCGCTGGGATCACGTACTTCTTTACAGAATACCAGATACAGATCAAACAAGAATATGTGTCGGTCACGACCCTTTCTAATTAGTTGCCGAGGGTCCCACACCTAGAACAAATATTAACAATTAAGAATTATATATGTGAAGTTTTAAAAGTTACATGTGATTAAAAACTCAAATAAAAATATAAGTACCATAGCTTTAGAATTGTTTCCAAGAAATTTTCCCAAATGTACAGTAAAAGAATGTCCTTGTTAAGACAACTCTTATCATTTCCAAACATACTGGATTTGCTTCTCTGGGCAAGCATGTAGCTATTGAATCATTAAGATAACAGCAAATACCTGATTTTACGTAAGGTCAGACCCTAAAGTCGGGTATTGCAATTTCTCCTATTAATAGTAATTAACTAACATTTGTGACAGCAAAAATGCAGGTTTCCTTCAAGAAAAACTTTTAAAAACTCTTAACTACTGCAATTTGTTTTGGTTCATATCTTAACAATTTAAAATTATAGCTTCCTTTTTCTTCCTTTTAAGCATTTATAATTTCATCTTTAGTTCTTTACTATATTTCCAGACCATAATACATACACCTCTCTACAAATATCCATAATTTTGTCTACAGTCAGCTCTTCTTATAAATACAAATCTTTGTGACCATCCTGGTTGACCAACATGTACTATTGTTAACTGGAAACTTAAACATAACATTTAGAACTAAAAGTTGTACACAAACAAGGAAATAATGTGAAACATGTTAGTGAAAAGTCTCTCTCTATGTACAGTACAGTACAGGTATCTCTAAAGACAAAGTTGAGTACGTACTATACACAAATTGGTAAAGCAATACCTACGGTAACCCTTTCACTATATGAACACCCCTTTTAATATTTTATATGGTTAATACAGAAGTTTAACCGGATTTAAAGTGCAATACAGTAACCTAAAATAAGTTGAAAACTTAAAAATTGACAATGTACACATAGCATTTAAGAACTTAAGGATATATAGTGTGTTTACAGTATTTCTTAGGGGAAAATGAGGTTTTCCCGACCCTAGAAATTTTTGTACTGCATATAAAAATATATTATTTTCATGAAGAAATAAAGGTATTTAAAGTAAGTAAATGATTAATCTATGCTCTTACAACTGACAGAAGAAATAATATATTTTCAAAACCCAAGAACAATAAGAATCATAAGCAAAAATACAATAAAATACCTCTGCCATTTAGGGGTATGGCTACAGACTTTGTGAAATAACAACTGTGCATTAATCTAGCTTATTGGCTTTAAGCATAGAAGTTAGTACAGGGATAAAAAGGTGGACAGACATAATTTATATGAAAAATTTTTGAATGGGTATTGTAATGACAACAGTAAACACAAGTTTTCTAACCTGGAAAGTATCTTGAAGAATAACTTCTCCCAAAGAGTCAGGAGGAACATCACAGCCATCAAGCATTGACAAATGAAGAGCATCATTGGCCTTCTTTGGGACATTCTGCATCACCTCCAGCCCATCCTTGATTTCTCCCTGATTTTCATCCTCACAACAGGACAAAAGTTCTTTTAATAACAACTGATATTTGGTTATACGCTGCACTGGCTTGATCAGGTAGGCTGGGATGGGATGTTCTATGTTGTGCTTACGTTGAATATCTTCATAGAATGTACCAGCATGACTGACTAGCACACGATTAGACTCTGGCTGAGCCTTACAATACTTAACATATACATCAAATTGTGGTGCCCAAGTTACAAAGCAATGGCCCACATCTTCTGGCATACACTGATACTTTTCAATCTCTTGAAGGAAAATGTTTTTATGGAACTTCAAAATGTCCTCCATATTACAGAAAATAATGCCATCTTTACCTTGCAGTCCCGATGGAGCTGAAGGTAGCCGAGTTTCAAGAAGGTAAGTTCTAGTACACACTTCAAGGTCTTTAACATAAACTCTCTCTGTCTGAAGTAACTCCCTCATGATAAGCTCTTTCTTCCTAGCTGATTTACGTTTTTCTTCACTAATTTCTTTATTTGCCACTTCTGCCACTGACACCACTGCTCCAACTTTATTTTCTAAGGATGGGTCACTATGACGATCTAGAGAAAGTGAAGCTTTACTATCCTCACTAGGAATTCCCAAGCGACCTTCCAACTGCACTCGGTACCTATCCATACGTCCTGAGAAGTTTTTGTATGCCAAGTCAACTCGTGCTACCCAATCCTTGATTGCAGAGGCATGCGCATGGCCTTTTTCAACAAGGGAATCTGCCAAGAGTAATAATAATTTCACTCGCTCTCTAGTGTCCTTCGCTGTACCTTTAAATTCATTATGTTCCTTTAGTAACTTTTCAGTTTCTTCTTTGGTATCACCCAGATTAGTATGTGTGGACAAGTACATTTCACCAGTTTCCATAATCCAATCTAAAGCTTGCTTGGCAGATCCCTCAAAAAGAACAAACTGCTGACACTGATCCAATTTCTTCTTTTTCTGAGTCCAATGGTCAAGCACTTTATTCTCTTGTGCCATAAGATTCTCTAAGATATCCCTAACTTTGGTCTCTGGCCCTCTGAGCCCTAAATCACCCTTCAAGTTATAATAGTTCTGAGATCGATTAGAATATTTCAAAAAAGTTTCTGCAGTGCGTCTGGCAAGAGTACAAGCTTTCAAAAATCCTTCCTTTTGTTCCTGGTGTTTATTAATTAAAAGCGATATTGAAGCTGCTCGATCTGACCCTGCTTGACCTCCTTGACCTGTCCCCTCTTGTTTTTGTTGTGGTTGTTGTGGCTGCTGTTGTTCCCCTTGACTGGATGTAGCACCTGGGGCTGCCACCTCTTTCTGGCACCAATCTTCATCTCTCCGATAATCACGTTCCAAACTTTCCAACACAGAGCACACTTGCTCGGCTGTTTTGTAGAATGTGATTGATGCTTGGACCAACTTGTACCTGAAACACATTAATGTGAATTATTCTGTTCACTTTAGAAATCCAAAGAGAAAATAAGTCACAGTTAACTAAAATCATAAAGTTTAACACTGAAATAAACGAGTTGATTCATTACTTAAAAAGGGAACAATAAAGACCTTATGGAGATTAACAAGAAACTAAAGATTTTAAACTACATTTACATTAATAATAAATGTGAAGCAACTGAAAGAATATCTGAAAGTAAATAAGATCACACTAATCACTACATAAACCTTCCCACAAGTTCAAAGTCAGGGAGCACATGTCAAGTCTTCAAAAAAATATTTTGTTTACTGCCATGTGGAGTAGTCATGATATTTTTTTCCTGTTTTAACAGTTTCAACCCTTCCCATAATGCTTGTGAAATTCAATTCCTGCCTCAATTTGTCACCTGTTCCTTACTAAAAACTTCCTCTTGATTATTTTCTACATCTACAGTTTGACCCATGAAGGTGTTGTTAAAATGTTATTACTGCGCTTCAACAACTATGGTCTTTAAGTGCATGACAAGGTTAGTAATTACACTAGTCCATCCAGTGGTACCCAAACTTTTTTACTTAACACCTCCTTTTGGTTTTTACAAACCCTTATGCCTCCCAACCCCAATTTCTTTAAAACTAATTTCAGCAACTTTTAACCAATTTTACACCTTGTACTCATATTTCTTACTGCTCAAGATCAACTCATAATAATTTTATCCATGTATCTCATGCATATGGAGAAGATTGATATATACAGTACTTAGAAAAAAATTTATGTTACACACAATGCTGAATAAGACATTAATTTTTATTTATTTTTCTCATATGGCCTCACACCCCTCCCTGTACCAACTCTGTATCCCCAGTTTGGGAAACACTGTTTTAAAGACTTAATTTGAATGAACCAGAAAATTCTACAATATACTTTCTGAATATTTTGTAATCACCTTCTCATGTTTAAAAGATCATATTTCTCAGAAGGAGAAAACAAACATTTTCTCCCCCCAGCCTCTGGCAGCATTGTAATAAAAATATCTTAAAGGCTCTTACCTGTCTTCAGCACAAGTCACAAGTTTCTCCCATCTCTTGGTGACATTAGACTCTATCTCCATCACTTGCTCTGGACTATAATGCTTGGCCATTAATAATGCTGAAGAACGCTGGTGGATCTGTACTACAGCAGCATGGGTTTTTTCTATAGCAACCTATATAGAAGCAAGATATAAAGGAAGCGTGAAGTTAGGCATAATATTTATCAAAACATTCAACTACAGATACCTGTGAATACCATATAATATTTTACTATACACCATTAACATTAACATCATTAAAATGCAGTACATCACTCTCATTAAACTAGCAGGAAAAACTGTTGATCACACACGAAATTCATGAGTGAAAACTACAGAAGAAAAAAATTATCAAAAATAAAAAGAGGTAAGAGGCAATTTCACTAAAACATTACTGTATAACAAATAAGGTTGAATTCACTCGTGTCCTCATTAAAATCTTTCACAGCAAGTGATCAGTACACAGCACAAAATTCTTGATAGTGAGACTTATTACAGCTTGTCTCAGCCAGAGAATAAGTGTGCACAAATGAGTGTATTCCAAACTTGGAGGAAGATGTAAAAGAGGATGAACTAAGTTGAAGTAAAATTTACAAAACACAGACAATGAAAAGGAAAATTGCTTATGTTGTAGTTTGTTACTCTAAACGTGGTAAACAAATGATCAGGAACAACTCACATTAAGATGCAATACAAACTTCTCTTCATTTAGTTTTCTCTGACATCTTACCACCATTTCTTCTATATTTGCTAAATTTATTACTTTTCCACCTGATTATATCAAGTAAGTCATATGTCCCAGAGTGCAGTATGGTGGTTCAAAAATACTGTACTTTCCTTTAAGCCAGTCTGTATTTATACTATTCCAAGTATAGCCCCCCCCCCCCCAAGTTTGCGGATTTTTACCTGGCAGATCTCGGTTATTCGCGGATGACACCCTGGATGTACCCAATAATGTCTGTGGCTGGGACAGGGAGCCATTCGTTCTAGAGACAGTAATTTCCTTTACCTATACAGTACTGCAAATATGTGTGAGTGTGTGTGTAGACACACACACAAAACACATACAAATAAATAATAATTGAAAAACACTCAAATAATCAGAAACAAATTTATAAAAAATGTGAGTCTACCCTCAAGTACGTTCTCTATTACAGTACTTTATTAATAGAGAATGGACTTATGGGTAGACTCACATTTTCAATAAATTTTGTTCTGATTACTTGTGAGAGGATTTTCCAATTATTATTTCTTTTTATGTGTTTTGCACACACACACACACACACACACACGCACGCACGCATGCATGCGCACATGCGCACACACACACACAATACTACAGGTAAAAGAAATAAGTGTCCTAAGGGCAAACATATAAAGGGAATATACATTTCTTCATACGCAAGTAAAAATGTAACCCCCCTCCCCCCCTCCAAAGCTGCAAATGTTATGGCAGATTTGGCAATTCTCAGCCATTTTGAGAACCTAATCCCCGTGAATTTGTGGGCCCCCTGTACAGTACATAGCCACACTCCCCAAACAGTTAAACAAAAGTAATTTTTCTGTCCATTCAACTACATTCCACATCAAAACTCCATCTTTCAAATTACAGCTTTGTTTCCATTTTTCATCTTAAATATGATATCAGATTCCCAAAACTACATTTCTATTGACTTTTCTGATTTGTTTGCAATTACCTTTAATGGTCCCAAATACTGTATCTTTATTGCCATGCTTTCAACATAACATAACATAATACGGCACTGTATACCTTATCCAATACACTATCTTAAAAATGTTCTGGATAAAAAAATTTAGTTCTTTAGCTTTCCCCAAATTAGCATTAAATAATTATCATATTTTACTAGCTTACTTCATCAACATAGGCTATGTTCCTTCATAAAGCCAACAACAATATCTTTTTATTCTCTTGACCTCACTCGTGACTTACCTGATAACATGAGCCACAATAAACTTCATACCAACCCCAAAAAATGTTTTTTAAATAAAACACACAAGACCAAGTTCCTGAAGAAAGAAGTTATTTTTATTTAAATATAGTTTAAGGTAAACATTTACTTTGATAAACACCCAAGTAAAAGCCAAGGATAAGGTTACGAGACTAACCTGGAACTGTTCATGATCGTGTGACAAGGCGTTTGATTCTGCAAAAGAACTGGGAATGGTAAAACTTGCTGCCAACACAGCTTCTCCATTCCTGATCCAACTGATTACCTGTACAGTGGTAAAATATAGAACATTAATGCATTAGAAAAGTTAATATAAAAAATCTAAAATGGCCAGTAAGCTGGTAAAATTATAAAATAAAAGTAACCACCTTCTTAACTTTCAAACATTTTCAAGCTAAATGAAAGTTGGGTAGAAACAAGAGCAAATAAACACAAAAATTTTTCTTCATAAACTGTCATTCACTCAACCTTAATGTTATACATGCAATGTTTTACTGTAAAGTCCCAAATCAACTCTCATGCCACACTCTTCACCCATTGTGATATCCATCCCCCGTCACATCTGCTACACACCACCAACTTATAAGGCACTAATAAAGATTGGCACTCACTTGGTTTGCTTCACCCTCAAACTGAAGGAGGTGAATACACTGTTCGAGTTTTATTCGTTTCATATCCGTCAGAACTTCTATATCCATCTGCCGTTCATGAATACATTCCAGCAACATAGAGACTTTGGCATTTCCATCTGACTCTGCATCAGCACGAATCTGAATTCCAGAGGTCTCCAGTAGCTGTACAGAAAATGATACCCAATAAATTGCAGAATAAAAGAATTGATTAATGAATAATTATATATAATTTAGTGAATGAAGTTTATATAAAATTTATATACCATACAAAGGAAACTAGGGAGACATAAGAAGTAAATAAGAGATTGAAAACCAAGAATGTAGTACAGTAATATTATCATACGAGGGATATTGTGTAGCTTAAGGTTATAAGACAGTGCTGTACTGTGTTCTAGTGTGCATGGGGTCATCAAAAATAATCATTAATTTATTACAGAATATTTAAGGATAAATTTCACACCTATAAATTATATACAGGTATTGTACATGATACACATACTGTATACTGTACATAAAAAGGAACAGACTTTCTTTTTACCACACTTTTTTCTGGGTACCAGATGACTACAAGTTTACAAACTCACTACAGTATAGTACTTTAGCTTTCTTAAAAATACTTGAACTCTAGAAATAACTATAAGAACTCCATTTACAAACTTACTTGCAGAAGATCTTGTCCACTTTGCAGCACTTGATATGTTGCATTTTGCATATGTGAAGTAGAGTCATTATGTAGTACTAACATTTGTTCTGCCTCAGTAATGTCTCGCCCAAAGTCTGTGCTCTGTAGCTCCTCTGCCCAGAGATCTAACTGACCAAGTAGCTGTAATATGACATTTAAGTCTTAATTAAAGCCTTAAATGCATATTACAGTAATCTAAATATTTCAAAATCACAGAAAATGCAATTTAAATCAGTTCAGATTACAAAAAGATCTTATAACATAATGGTATAGATACTGCAAAATTACAATACCAGAGTTAATATAAGGCATATCACTAAGTGCATATAAAATGTAAACTTCTGGTAGTAAAGACTGAGACTAATGTCTATGTACAGGTATTACAAAACTAATCAGTAAATTTGTTCTGGGTAGGTACCAGTGTGTAAACACTTACTTTCACCCACTTCTGCCTTTACACACCCCATTATCCCCAGCTCACATCTACTTTATCCAAAGTGTGCAGAGAAAAACAAAAGTCCTGTTGCTCTTAACGCTTCATGAACCCTGAGATTAGGACTAATGGCTGGAAAAGTGCATTTGTGTCAACTGCTTCAGTTTCATGAGTCTAAATCTCAGAGTTCATGAAGTAGCAGGAGAGGTGACAGGACTTTTGACTGTGGCTGTATACAGTATATATCCTTCGAAATAATCATAATCGTAAAGATCATAAACTTTAACAATGAAGATTCTTACTTCTACAGAATCTCTTTGGAAGAGTCTCAACTGCAGAAGCAGATCTAGACGAAGTTTGCGTGTAGCCCATAGATTCTCCAATTCTTCACGTTTTTTGACTAGTCTTTCCAATGCTTCTTCCACACCTTCTACAGATCCACATCCAGTTTCAGCAGTTACACTTGTAGTTCTGGAATGAAGAAAGATCAAGTTAATCTACTTGTCTTATTTTCTTTTATTTTTAAAAGTACCTTGAATTTTAAATTGGTTGACTGGAGAGTCACCATAATATGAACAACAATGTATGAAAAACTGTCTGTTTTTGTGGGTTTCATCTCTTTAAATAGGTTCCTGTATGAAAACAACTTGTAGCAAATCAGTTTCATTGCTTTCTGCTTTTCTCTATTGTTTATATTTACTTACAAAGAGATGATACTGAGCCAGGTGAACAACATCAGCTTCAGTACAAACAACTAATACTGTACTGTATACAGTATATTTAAAATATACCTGAGTTCATTAAGTAGCCCTTCTCCCTCGTGAGTTGTGGACACGCAGGCATCGAGAGTAGAATCCCGTTGTGTTGTCATTTGAGCCAAGAGTCTCTCTCCTGCCTCAACTGAGTCAACTGTCTCATCTACCCTTTCCTCACCTTCCAACTCTGAGCTTAACTCCTCTAACCACGACAACAGCTGTTAGAAGAAAGATATATCAATGTATTATTATGATGATATCAAATCATATTACAATACACCGAGGGATAGACAAAGAATTATTAAATTACTGTACAGTACTTGCATGTAATTGTCATGCAACTGTCACAAAATACTTTCATATATCCAAAAGTTGATGGGAGAATGCTAAGTTCTGTCAGTAACAATACTCCATAATCATAGGGGATTTAAATTTGTTTTCCATAATTTCATTTCCTTAAAGCACTTTACCTTTAGATCCTCTGATATGCAACTTTTTTACTATGAGGTGGTATTGCTTGAATTACGAACACACACACATACATACATGACTACAGTATTTTTTTGACCTCTCCTTTTATCTTAGTCCCATCTGATGTATACAGAACAGCAAAGAACCTATTTTTTCCTGTAATCTTTGTGTCTCCTCAAATAGAATATAACCAATATTCCAATATGTATTGACTGTTGGTAATATGCTACTTCAAAGAATGTCATATGCATGACATCATTTCAATTCTATATCCTTAACACTGTCTTCATTTTCACCTGCATACTATGTGACAAGGTACATACTGTATTCTTTAAAATAGGCAATCCCCATAAGGTGTACTGTAAAATCAACACTATTATGACAATAATACATAAACCTTACCTCCTTCTCATGAGTATAAAATAAAACAGCCATGTTTAGCAGTCGATGACGCTGCTGTACCCTGGTTGCAAAGCTTGCAATATGCGAGTCCAACCTTTGAGCAACATTATAAATCTCCTCGGGATTGCATTCCCCAGTGTGAGCAAGTTCCTCTGCTGCTTGCAGTAGTTTTTCAGCGTTTGTATACGTATTCTGAAAAAATTACGGAAAAAATATATATACTTTTGTATATATCTTGATAAAATCACACAGGGAAAATGGAAACAATGAAGCACCTTAGCTATCGTCTTTCATTGTGGATCTACATGAAATATGAAACTTACAAGTCCCTGTATATATATATATATCGCGGTTAACGTTCGACCGAACAACGTCCGATCGCATATACGTCCGTCCCCACTCCCCTAAAAAAAAAAATCCGTAACGCCTGCTGTACCATCACTCCACGACCCCCTGACAGAGACACAATGATCCTCCCCATACTGGTCAGATATTATGTGTTAAAGGAATATGCTTCCTTGATTAGGCTTTTTTTAAACATTTGCCTCCAAGTGTAATGTTAACCTACATCTATTGAGGATAAAATCTTTCACCCACAAATTGACAATAACACATTTGCTGTAATCAGACATATCTAGCTGCCTCAACAATTGCAACTCCAGTTGCAATTGGGGTTGCAATTTTAAATTCTGTGTCATTACTAAGAAATAAATAAGTGTCTGGTGTACTGCACTCTAGGATTAAGAGAAAACGGATGACTCAGGCGTCCTGAAGTGAGAGAAAACAGACTTCTTTGACGGGGCAATCAAATAAAGAAAGACATAGCTACATGTTTTGTGGACTACCCACTTTACATTATCCTTTTCATCACTTTGTAATAAACCTAGCCATGCCTATGTGTGTTTATGATATTTACCATAACATTATACAGTATATATACATATTAAGTGGGTCTAAATGGTTGTTAAATGGGAAACTTGGGGATCGGTGCCTGGAACCCCCATTAGAATAAATCCGATAGGTTTATGTAATTTCGGACAATGTCCATTTCGGTTAACATCACGTTTCCCAGAACGTATCTTGGACGTTAACCGGCGCATGGCTGTATATATATATACCTCATTAAGACAAGTTTATATTTTATAAGAATAGTTTAATTAATAATCCATAGAAAAACATACAAGACTTCAAAGTTGAAATAAACAACTGTTTCCTGTGTAGAAGTAAACCAAGACCCAAACAATAAATAAGTAGGATCCCAGGCATATCATTGAAAGGTGCCAAATGATATCTTGCCTGCAAATGATACATACGATAATGACAAAGTTACCTCATCTGACATTGGTTTAGTAAGTTACTGCCACCTTATACATCATGCTTATCAGCAGTCTCCACAATCTCTTAACTAATTACTATATCATCAATTAATGTACAGTATACTGTATTTAATTTTTAGGTTCTAAAAAGTTATGGACCCCCTGGGAACCAAGTTTTCACCACTTGGTGATTACCTAAGACTAGCACTAGCTAAGATATAAGTAAAGTTCATACTATACCTGTGCTACATTTTCAAAGTGTTCGTGACTCTTCTGATACATTCGAGCTTTGGAAAGGTTGCGGCCAATGCCAGGATTTTTATGCAGAAACACTTCACCATGTGTCTGCAGCCAATCAAGAACCTATTAAAAAGAGAAAATTTTAATGTAGAATATTAATATACAGCAGCTCCCACCCAATCCACAAGGTTACATTTCTACAGATCCTACATACTGCAACTACAGTACACGTACCTTGAAAACATATTGAAAATAAGGTTGCATTCCAAGGTTTCAAAATATTACCCTAAAATTCACTTAAGCCCTCAAAGTCAAAACTATTATTTTTACTTGATGTGATTAAGTGTTTCAGTCCTTAGAGTCTAAGGTCTTACAGAGCCATAAACTGAATGGGAATACCGAGCCATGTAACGTCTCTCCATTATCATATCCTTTATAAATTTGCAACGAGGTTTGAAAATGTTAAAGTAGTCTCCTCATCATCAGATCTTCTCAGATTGGTTTTGGGAGAGAAGGAAAGCTACACTCTCTCAGTATTCAGCCAATGAGTGAGTTTGTTCCTCCCAAGGAAATACCTCTTTTAGCAACCCAGGGTGTGTTAAAGTTCATCTCAGTGTCAGCTTTATGCTCCCATTGTAGACATCTTAGAATATCAAAATACCTATAGGTGAACCAATTTGTAATTTCACTTCTCCAAACAGAATACCTCTAGGATGTGATCCTGGATCTGTCACAGTACAGTACTTACCACTGGTAATATTGATATTTTCCAGTCATTTTACAATGTTCCTTCATTTCATGCATACAATTAAAATGTATGAGTGTTATTTCAGACAAATAAATTTGAAATAAATCCTGCAAAACAAATTAATTCAATACTGTACCTGCTTCACATCCTCTTGAAATAAACGAAGTGCCAATCTTTGGTGCAACTTGAGCTTCTTGTCTGACCATCTCTGTTCAACTGCCCTGTGGTGGCCTAATATTTCATGAATAACAGCTAGAACATGACTAGCACCCTCAGAATAATCAGCAGCTGGGTTTCCACTTGTTCCAGGACCACGCTGTTGCTGGTGCGGTCCACCGCGATATACAACCTTGCCATCAGGGGTCACCTAAGAGACAAGAAAGTATGGGTTAGCCAAGCATGATGAACATTTGGAGATTAAGAATATGTGATCAAATGAATACAGAATGACTGAAGAGCACAAGAATGATGGCAAGAAAGATACAGTAATGTGAATGTAAGGAAAGAATAATCATGCAATCAAGAAGTTCAGTCATGTCCTTGTGCCACTTATCATAAAACCAAAGTCATCTGTACAGTAGAAAATAAATAAAAAATCTCAATGTCAATGATGTCAGTCAAATATTAATAAGTAATACATGTGTGGAATATTTTAAGAATTCATTATTTCTGTTGTTTATCGCCTTCTTTCCTTTAACCTTATTCTGTAATTAATTAACTAGAGTAGAACATAAGCACTAAGCCTCCTTACAAAAAAAAGTAAAGTATGTATAGGATAATGTAAATCAATACTATGAGAGGAAAATACATGTTCGGTGACTGGACACTACAAAATAATGTACTATACTCTAGAATTGTGACTGGGAAAAAAACAAACACTATACGGTATGAAGTAAAAGTACTTAGATTTGACCCCCATGGAACCTGGAGTAGGTTAGATCTTTGAAAAATTTGGTTACTGTACATAGATACAGTACTCTCATATACTGTACAGTACAGTATAATGAACCATTAATGTATATATAGCAGGCACCAAAAATGTTACACCTACTAATGCATGATCATGGCCATTAATTATTTTTTGGGTGGTGGTGGTCGGGGGGGTTTGAATTAGGAGTTCATATAGAAACATGTTTTGTTAAGTTCAATGGTCTCAATTGTAATTCCTTTGTGGTAGAAATATCAATCACATATTGTTACTTTGACAATGTATGTGAGAAAGATCAGGCATGAGATGGATTCCTACATGATGTTATATGTTGTATGACCACATCCATATGTTCAGCTACTATAAGCAACACAAAACTCCCAGGAAAAGCAGCAACTTGTGTGCTACCAGTATGCAGTTGGCATATTTTGTGATATATTGCAATATATTTCTACCTGATGCCTAAATATAATTCCTTTGTTGGCATTTATATATGCATGCCACCCTCCACACTGTACGTCCCAAGGATATGTGAAACTGAGAGTTTCTACTGTTTGAACACACATACACACAGTACAGTAGAGAGTACTGTAAATATATATGCTCCAAAAGTTAATAAAACAATACACTCCAGTATGGGGACTGACCCTACTTTCTGCTGTTATAGCAGGAATAGGGAAGCTAAACTTTCAAATTCTCTAATCTGCCTCTATACAACTACAGTACCATAACAATTCCAACTCATTTCACTGTATAAAGGATATGCTTCTAATTATTTTGTCTACTTTCCTTTATTAACATTCCATACAACTAACTATACCAGTTTTTTCCTATTATTTCTCTCAGTCCTGATAAGGAACAACAATGACAATACAAGTGATTCTCAAAAAAATTCATCAACAACTGTTACCTTATCCTCTTGTATAATTTTTTCAGTGCTACAGTGACAAAAGATGATACAGTTTACTACAAACACTGTACAACCGGTTAATACAATCTCACATTTGGTATAAAACTACAGTACTTAACAAGAATAAATATCATAATGGACAGCAAAATAATTCCTACATCATTTTGTGTTCTACAAAGCTGAATGGCAAATCACAAGCAATTAATGAGTATGCTATGCTAGTGACTAACTCTGCTTATACCACAGCATGGGAATTCAAGCAGCTGAATGGTAAAAATAATGACATACAAGATTAAAGTGGACTCAACGCACAGAAAATTTTAATTTTTTATGACATCTTTGCACATAACTAGTAATTTTTTTTCCAAATAATGATATACCTACAGTATAACATCCAGGTTTTATTTGTGAGTAAAAGCCACTGGAAGTCTCATATATCTAAAACCTGAGTTCGTACTTCATCATCAAGCATGCTGAAAACATTCAAACAGGCAAAAAAATTATTTGTTTGCAAAAAATTAAGTACAGTGCTGTGCCAGGCTGCATAATACTAATAAACTTTAAGAACACTATCAGTAAGTTTATTGGGGAAATTGGATATAAAAAAATTATTATGAAGAAAAATGTAACAGGAGGACATAGTCTTTGTAAGATAAGAGCTGGTGAATAATGCTGAGGTGCATTATGAGTTGTCTTGGAGATGTTCTCACAGTATAGCTAAAGCTGCCTCCCGAAAGTTGGGAATGCTGCACAGATGCCGTAGCTACTTCACTCCTGAGCAGTTGCTCCAAGTATATAAGGGATTCATTCGTCCTAACTTGGAGTACTGCTCTCATATCTGGGTTAGCTCTTCTTCTGTCCAACTATTAGATAGGGTGGAATCAAAGGCATTTCGTCTTATTAACTCTCCTCCTTTAGTAGACAATCTCTTTTCCCTTTCTCTTCACAGCAATGTTGCTTCACTCTCTCTCTTTTACAGGTACTTTAATGGGCAATGTTTGGTGGATTTGGCATCCTGTGTACCGCCGGCAAGGCCATGGGCTCGTAACACACGTCTTGCCAGCGGTGCTCACCGTTTCTTTGTGGATGTCGGTCACATGAGAATAACCCGTTATAGTACCTCCTTCTTTCCTCACACAGCCAAACTGTGGAATGCTCTGCCTTCTTCTGTGTTTCCATACTTACACAATGTCTCACTTTAAAAAGCTGGTTTCCAGCATCTTCGTGGTGTAGATTAACACAATATCACCTTTTTCTTCTCTATTTTCAATTTCTTCATTCTTTTTCTCCCCCAGGCCCTGTTGTGGGTCGTTTCACCTGTGCCCGGGTGGGCTAATTCTCGTTTAAATAAAAAAAACAAAAACAAAAAAAATGTGCACCTTGAATGATATGTTGTGGCAATAATCTTGTGATCCATTATATATAAGTGACAAGTAGTAGTTTGACTGCTCAACCCCATGAATGTGGCCTTAACTAATCTTCACTTACAAAATAAAAATTCAGATGTAACCCTAAAAACATTCAAACTGAATATCTGGAGGCAACAAGTTAAAGTATCAAGTATGAATGTATGATAAATTTTAAGTTTTAATATGCATTATTTTAAAAAGTTTACCATAATAAAATTACAAGTCTAATTTACAACTGAGGAAAAAGGATTCCATGACTCCCCAAAATGTAAAAATCTGGTTATGGTCACATAATAATGGAAGCCCCTCAAAATCGAGGATGGCCGGCCCAAGGGCCTCCTAGGCGTGAATTTGTTAAGGTGTAGAAGCTGTCGCCAAAACAACAACCACACCCTAAGTTAACGAGCTGCATGACATAGTGTCACAGAATAGTCCGAGAAGACTGGACAGCTTGCCAACTGCACTGGCTAACCATTACCCCGGAATACGATCTGCAAATCGATTAACATCCAGGTTCCCAATTACTGCTGGGTAGACAGTGGCAAATGGCGTAAAGAAACTTGCCCATAGTTTCACCCTGCCCGAGGATTGAACTCGGGTCCGCTTGCTTGCGAGGAAAGGATGCCGACCATTACACCACAGGTAGCATATATAACATATGTGGCATTATGGTAATACTGTAGAAGCTCCAGTCAGGCTATTTCAAAATGTCCTAAAATATATACTAAAAGTCAGTTTAGTATAAACTTCCTCCCTCACATTCTTATCATAATAGAAGCAATTTTCTCATCCCAGGACCTTAGTTTTCTTGCAATACTAAGTTGGAAACAATAACTGTCATGTCAAACAACAAAATACCTGGACTGCATTTCGAAATCTGACTACTATATATTCAAATCACAACGTGCCACATTTTTTAACACTGATCTAGGTATTGAAGATTCTAATACTGAATATATCCCAGCCCAGCTAAAGACCAAAAAGGAGAAAATGAGAAATGTTATGGTGAACAACCCATAAAGCTTCTTTGGAGCTCTAATACTGAACAAGAAATGTATAGATAATAACTAAACTTGTAGAGATATTTGTAAACACAAATCTGCTTCATGAATTTATAATGAACACAGGTGAAGGACCCACAAATTACAGTACTGGCAAAATTAAGAAAACTCCCCCAAACCTGTTCAGTACCGTTATATAAGATACTGTACTGTAATCACCACATAATACCTGTACATACCAGCCCTCTATTCAAGATAATGATGCTCTTTTGTAGCTTTTCACTGTTTTGTGTCTTAAGTTGAGGGTTTAGTAGACTTAAGTTGAAAAAAAAATTAATCATTCCTTCCAGCCAGAGATATGTCACACAGATTTCAAAATTCACTGATCAAAGAGTTAAAGTAAGTTTCTGACTATTCGGAACAATTCAAAATATGAGAGTGGTGACTACTGGCTGGAAAAAAGACACATTCACCAAAGTGAAATAAATATACAGTACTGTCGTATTTAGAACAGACAGCTGCATAATAATTCCTTCAAATAGAAAATGCTTAAATGACATGTGAATGTTTTAAAGAACTTTCATAAATCTCCAACATATTGTTTCTTGGTGCATTACCATTGGCTACAAATGGGATATGAATTAATTTTTATTTGTTGTGATGGTCAGTTAACTCTTCTACCACTATCTTATGAAAATGAAGGAGGCATATTTAATAGTGATGTCAATACAAAAAATAAACCATCACCAGGAGGGTTCTAGGGGTTCAAACGAATCCCTGTGTCTTTTGAAAAATAATAGTGTGTATTGTAATGCTTCAACTTTCACCGAAATGTGCCATTGTTGACCCAGGCAGACAACCGAGATTCCAGACATAATTCAACTAACACATTTTAATACTCTTGGATTTGGGTAGGATGCTAGGCGCTCGGGGTCTGGCCTGTTACTCACCTTATCGCACTTGACTGCACCACATAAGAGATAATTGTACATAATAAAGTGCTAGCAAGCTTGGTTTTTTTTTTAGATAAAAAGGTGGGATCTGTTGCATTAGCATTGTAAATAAATTATCTACAAACAATAAGTAAACACAATAAAATAATTATTTCTATACATAAGCATGAGTAGAACACCAAATTTTTGTTTACTACTAATGAAAATGTTTATACTGTACATCACTTTATACCTTCATTATTTCATGTGATTAAAATATGAACTCAATTCCACTATAAAATGTGCATATTTAGAAGAAAAATTTTTTACAGAAGAAAAGTTGTGAAATAATTAATATTTCGCAAGGTAATAGTGGTGTGAAGTTTGCGTTCTGAGGAGCACACCCAGGCCGAGTACAGATTATTAATTTTTTTTTCCTCCGGGCACAAAAGATAATTGTACATATTGAGTCATAGCACTAGGACTACTTGTTGAAGCAAACGTTCATATATCAAGGGATATCTGTGCAGTATATATATCACGTAATAATATTTACTACTTACTGTAGAGAAAGGAACAATAAAAGATGAAGAAACAGTGTGAGGGAGTCATATGTGCAGCAAAGGTGCAAATATGGATAAATGTGGTACTATGTGAAGTGAAGAGGAGGATTTTAAGTCAATAACAAACAATGATAAATACTTTTCAGCAATGAATAAACATCATGGCCTAAAACTAGTCATCATATACTGTAGTTATTTTAGTTGAACATACAAAAAGCGGCCTTTTTATTTACCGATTCACAATGAAGCAAATAACAAAATCATATGCAAATCCATTTCTCTTACAACTCACTGTATTTTATGACTGTGATGAAAATATAATTTATTATAATGTTTTGTTTACTAATGAATGTTGTATCAGCTGCACAAATTTTAGTCCATGAAAGTTATAAAAATACAGTTTAATTAAAATGTGATGAGTGGTTAAAAATACTGTTAGTAAACAAAGATTTTGAAGATTTAATGTTGCAGAGTAGTGGGGATGAAAACAGTCCACAGACCACATGCAAAATAATAAAAACAAACTTACAGAGTAGGCAGATGGCTTTCCTCGTGGCTTCTTCTTCATTTTGTAAAAAAGAAATAAAAAAGCATGAGCAAAAGTAGTATGCCTGTAAATTAAATATCCTCTTTTTATGAAGAAACCATGTTCAAAAATAAATTAAACATTGAAAAATAACACTGCTATTATCTAAATATGTATATGTTACTCAAGCAAAGGCAAGGCTGAATTACATGAAAGCAATAATATATCTATAAAAAAATTTCATATTCTCATGCAGGCTTAAAATATTCAAATAGTCTAAATCTTGAAAAATTTAAATCATCATGTCAAATATAATGAGCAGCTGCAGTACTGCAAGGATTTTCCATAATGCACTGTCACAAAATGAAGTTAAAACATATACAGTACATACAGTATATTTCTTTATTCATAACTGTACAAACCATTCTTATTTTAGTTTAAAGAGGCACTTATTGCAAACATAACAGCATGGCAAAAAATATAATAACAAATTTCTGTCATACAGAACACAGCTACCACAAAAACATTATATAATATAAGCACACTGGCAACTCAAAGATGAGAGACTTTATGAATGAGTGAAAAGGGGGATTTTAATGACACAAACTTCGTATACATCAAAGTCTTGCATACTTGTACTTCATTATGTACAGTACTTAATGAAAACTAATTTTTACTTTCCAGGTACCCTGTGAATAATATCATATAATTAAATTTGATTCATGGCAACTTAAAAAAAAACTTGCTGTTATGCAAGAAACTCAGGATTGATTAATTATTCATGATCATCATTTTACAGCCATTTTCCATGCTTGTGTGAATTAGCCAAAATTACCTGATGGCAGCTCTCCATGTTGTACAATCTCTAATGTCATTTCCAAGTCTAAATACAAACTTATTGTTATAATGTTTACGCTTCTTAACAACTGGTGGCAACCCCAAGGAATAAGAGTGTAGCCTACTTTGTGACCTTCAAGTGATAAGTGACTGGCTCTGTGCACACATCACCAATAACAGTTTTTAGTGTATCCGTCATAATATCTTGTGTGCCATAATATTGGGTAGAAAAAGCTTGCCAGGAAACCTTTTTATGAGCAAAAGAAAGCAGCTTTGATCGGGATTGCATATAAACCCTTAAGATGTATCAGTGAAAATGTTCGTCCATCTAGCAAGAAAGTTGTACCCATCAACTGCTAATATTTGACATTCTCCTCCCTATTTTTCACTCCAAGGACCTTAGTAAACATATCTTGCTGACACTAAAATCCCACTGTAGGAGAAGATACAGCACAGAAGAGGACTGTAGATTATGGTAGATATATACTGTACAGTGTTCTCATTTTTATGTTTTAATGGATCTTCTCCTACAGTGGCATTTTAGTGTTATGTTTATGTGGTATCACTTTTTTTCAAGTTATATTTTGCCAAGTTTTAAAGTTATGAATAATTCCTTAGTAATTTTCATTATAGTACAGTACTGTACATTCTTTTATGTTATGATACTAATTATTAAACATATAGTAGACTGTACTGTACTTTTTTCCAATTCCTTATTTTTCCTCTTTTATCACAAACTAAATGGGGCCAAACACTGCAATTTTTACATCTTAAATGGTTAAAGGCAAGTACAGTAGATCTCCTGATTCAAACCATCTTTCACATACAGTACTGTGAATGACAATCGCAAAAGTGCCATGTATACTCTGTATATTGTTTTTGCATTTTACTGCTTGCACATCAAGCAAATACATAACATGACTTGCCAAAACATTTTCATGTCATTGCTGACCATCTCCATATCTGTAATGTTTGATACTTGTGCTGAAGAATTTTCAGTGTTTATTTATTTAGTAAAGGAGTGATGAAGGCACAACTTACTTTCACCAAAAACAAAACAGTACAAAGCACGACTAAACAGAGTACAGTATGTCCAGTATTCAACCAAAATGAAGAAAGCAAAAATTATGTCTTCTTTTCTTACTTTTCAATGAAACTGCACAAGAAAAGTCTATAATTAATAAAAATTTGGATTCAAATATAAATAATTTGCAACAAAGAATTAACCAAACAATTAATAAACACTGTAATAACTAATCACTGCCAGTGATGAAGTAAATAATAAGTCTTAAACACTGGCTTCATTATCAAACTTCCTAGCAGAATAAAAAATAAATTTATCTATATTGATGCTACAGATTCAAGTTAAAAATAGTCTTTTATATTAATCAGAAAATTATAATCCCCTTTCACACCCATAAAGGACATATCTTATATCTTAACCAAACAAAAATTATTCAAGTAATTATAGCTACCATGCCTAAAGCCCTCCCCAAACTTCCCATGCAGGATAGTGATCCCTGTGCTTACGTGCTTGCTGCGCATCTGGCCATCACGTCGCAGCTGGCTACATATTTGTACCAGATGATCCAGCTGGTAAAGAAGCTTCTTACTGGTACTGTGAACCTGCAACCATCACCAACCACCACCATTAGTTTAAGACGGCATCACTCAGACCCACAAGTTGGTAAAATTCCCAAGTTCATGACTTGTACATCCAGACAAACAATTTACTGTATATAATTAACATTTCAGCAAATAATGAAGGAAAATGAGATAATTAAAGCTATACTATATCTGAAATAGTACATACAGTATTATAAAAAGATACTTTGCATTAACATCCTCAAACTCTAATTTTAAGTCTTAGTTGCAGAAAACAGTGAAAGTTTTCAAAATTAAAATATCGGCTACATATCTTCTTACTGGTGTGTAAGCGAATGTAAGAACTCAGTCTAAATACAACTATCTTTTTTTCTGAACAAATGTAAATTTTTCTTTTCAAAATATTTAAACAAAACTGGATAAGTTTTCTGGACATACAAATGGATAAACAACTGGGGACACATAAACAGAAGAATAAATCAGGTCACAATAATGCAGTGGGCTCCCTCCACCTGTTGTAAGAAAAATTCAAGATGCCATGGAATAGATGAAGGAATCTCAACTTGCAAGAGGGAGCATCTCAACTACTTTTAGTAAGTAGCAGAGTTATCATGTGAAAATACCATCACCACCCTCAAATTTTCCAGAAAATAGAAATTCATGCTGAATTTACTTTCAAGAAGTATCAAGCTTATTCAGTCACTCTTTCCAATCACGTAATATCTTGATCTTCAACCGTAATCATAAATTCTCTGACAGAACATGTTATACCTCCCATTAAACCAGCAAGACAAAAGACTGTGACAAACCCAGCTCCTCCGCCAATGCCCTGAACTACATCAGTCATAAAACCACTGAAACCTAATCAGCTGTTAATATTTGCCATAAGGAAGAAATCACAGTTCTTCTGAATGATATTCATACAACTGAAAATACAGCTAAGTCAGATTGATTATATAAATTGAGTGATGCATGGACTGTAGATTTCTAAAGGCTTTAAGAAGCCAACCGTTCTAGTTTGAATTAAATCCTATCAATATAAAAAACTCACCACCAATGTTCTTTAAGTACTACTGTCACTTTATTTGAATCAAAATGAAGTGACAAACAAAATATTAATATTTTTTAATTTTGCCTCTGAAGATCTTAAACTTCCTTTCCTATGAGGAAATTACAGTTCTTTAATGTAATTACTCATTTTAACACAGATCTAACATTATTATTACTTTCAAAGTTCTCACAACACATAGCCTGTACTTGTTTTGTTTTACCAGGTAAATTCTGTAGTATCACTTCATTTATGTGGGTCACAACTGAAGTCATTCCACATTCCTTTATACAATCCAAGTCTCAACTTCTTTCCTCAGGCCTCGTCTCCCTCTCTTCACTCTTTAGATATACATTATGGTAATACTGTACAGTATATGTACTGACTATTTCCCACATTTCAAGCAGATAATGTATGAAGAACTGCTCTGAAAAAATTAAGTTACCTACTACTTCAGCATTTTCAAGCCACCAGTAAAATGGCAATACTACACTTGAAATATCTGTCCCTAAAAAAGTCTATATTGCTTGAGCTATTTTATAAGAAGGAAGTTACCAATTGTTTAATCACAACAAATAAGAATGTGCGCTAAAAGAATGAAGTAAAGAATAAGAAATTAAAGGGAAAGCACAAAGGAGAGATGGACAATATCATCTTGTCGAAGGTTGCCTTATGACTATATTGTATATGTTAACAAGCCAAGAAGTTGTGCTGTTGTGTATGTGTGTGTGTAAAATAAAAACAACATAAGGCATCCCTCTTCACTAAAATGACTCTTCCATTGGTGGGTGAGGCAGGTTAGTCCACTGTCAATGAAACTTAAGTGTTATTTCTCTAAATTTTTCTCATTGCTTCATGTATTCCCTTACACTTATATACGGTATATCATCTATATACCATCTATTCAATTGCAGGGAAAATCTTTGAGTAATATTTTTTCTTCTGAATAATAGCCTCAATCTGCATCTTTTATACCTTGTTTCCTTTGAGCCAGGGCACACTCCGGCAAGTAGAATTTTTCCTGAACAGTGATCATCATCATCCCCACACCTCCTACTGTTGAAAATTATGACAATTTACTACACTTGTTGAGGAAGTTTACATTATGGTTCAGCTTTTACATAAATCTAAGGTTTTGATCAACCTTAGGTTCAAGAACTAAATGTACTGAAAAGTATGTAAATATATGCCACCTAGGAGCTAATTTGTTAAGGTGTAGAAGATGTCGCCAACACAACAACCACACTCTAAGTTAACGAGTTGCATGACCCAGTGTCAAGGAATAGTCCGAGAAGACGGGATAACTCTCAACTGCATTGACTAACCATTACCCTGGACAGGATCCACAAACCGATTTACATCCAGGTCCCCAATTACTGCTGGGTAGACAGAGGCAAATGGCATAGAGAAACTTGGCCATAATATCACTCTACACTACTTTATTTAAACCAGCTGTGTTGCGTAGGGGGGCTGAGGAGACGTTTCTGGTTTAGCTAGCTCATGCCATTATGTACTTAGTGGTCTATAGGCTAATATAGGCTAGTATGACATTGCTTTCAAGTCAGGTGGTGGTGGTCTCTGATATTACTGTTCTGGGATGACTGAATTCAAAATTCTCATGGAGGGTTGTGTTCATGTCAACAAAATTTAAGCTTCAAAGGGGGACCCGGATTAAGAATATTGCTGAAAAAAAAACATAATTGAAGCAATCTCAACTAGCCCCTCCTTGAGAGTAGGGAAGGTGTATCAAGAAAAAGGGTTGTCTTCCCTACATAAACAAACAAGAGGAGAAAAACTATTTATATAGGAAACAATGAGATATAGAGGAAACAAAGAAACAATAAGATCTAATAAAGAGGAAACAAGGAAACAATAAGATCTAGTAAAGAGGAAACAGAAACAATAAAACAGTATTCAGTGAAAGGAGATCAAATATGAGAGAGCGGCACACCGCAGGATGATGTTGTAGCGTGATTGTGGCAACAACAAGAGCCAGTCCATCTGAATGTGTGCATTTTATGACTGCAATAACTTGCATCTTTATATTTGTTTTGCTCAACAAAACTGAAAAAAATTTGAAATAAAGAACTTGTATTCTCCTTCTTCATGGCTATCAGTCCACCAACAAGGCCAAAGTCCAACAGTTAATGGGGTATGAAAGCAGCTATAATTGAAAAAAATATAACTGTTTTAGTAACTACTGGTACATTTTTTTTAGATTTACAAACTTCGGTAACTTTTGAAGTTCTGGTAATTCTCAACAAAGTTAGCTGCTTTCTCCCAATTAAGAAAAGAAAATAATGGTCCCAAAGGTCTTCCCCATCATGCTGCACAAGTGCACAAAACTTATTTTACTTCCTACTGGGAAGAGTTCAGCTGATGCATGAACATTTCTGACAAGACTGTCGAGTCCATTTAGTAACGCCTGGTAAGCACTGTGTAGCTGAAAGTGAAAACTCATATCAGGCATACTATCATCAACAAATGTAAGTTGTTATTAAATATATTGATATCATATCAAAGTATTTATACACTGTATTCCTATACTGTACTGTACTACTGAACATTATGGATAGCTGCATATTAGAACAGCTAAGTGACAACTGGTCTGATAGCTTTTGTAACAGGGTACCTTCTGTCGTTACAATACATGCACACGTAAATGTTCACACTACTCTCTCTCAAACACATACGTAAGCTTGTTCACACAATACTCCCTACCCCCCTCCTCCCCAAAAAAGTATCCAATAAGCCATTTGTATATGGCAATGTAATGTCATCAGCAATAAAATCAGACAAAGGGGATATTTTGAAGATACATTAAACATTAAAACGTACAGATGTTGCAAAATTATTAAAAGTACACTGTATCAGTGAATGTAAGACAAAAAAAAATTGTTTAGGAAGATAAAAAATAAAAACTATGAAAGTATAACAAAAAGGAAAATGTGTTTGTCAAACATATCAGCTCCCACCACTTAACCATTAAACAACAGGCAAGGATTCACCATCAAATGGACAAAAACCAGAATGCAAGGAACATGTTGCTGGCCAGTGTTGAAGGGTCAAGTTCTACAGTAATTAAGTTTTAGTAACAGTATCTATTCCTCCAGTCTTCAGATAGTTTACAGAGGTATTTAGGAACACTAAAGTATAGGTGAGCTTGTGACCTTGAGTATTGACTTCCCTGCAAAAATTAATGTGCCGGTGTGGAGCAAATCTGAATCTAATGATGTGTAGAGCTTTCCGAGTAGTATCGGATTCTGTGGCGGAACTTTGGTTAATATCTAATCATCCAGTTATGATATACAGTAATATATATATATATATATATATATATATATATATATATATATATATATATATATATATATATATATATATATATATATATATATATATATATATATATATATATATATATATATATATATATATATATATATATATATATATATATATATATATATATATATATATATATATATATATATATATATATATATATATATATATATATATATATATATATAAGTCGGGGAGTACCTGTATAATGTATTTCATGGGGCAAAGGGAGGCTCAGGACCGTAACTCTTGTATTTTATCTATTTCTTATGGGGAAAATTGATTCCGTTAACACTGCGGTTTTCAGGAATGGAACCACAATGTTAGCGAGGACTTACTGCAACTCTTAACGTACATCAAGTAGGAAATGCTGCCAGAAGGCGAGAGGGTACATAAATGCACTGAGAACATAGAGAGATGTAAAGTACCAAAGGACTACTATTTATAGTACTTTACAACTTTTAAAGCAATGGGCAGTGTTGATGATATACCAGGCATTGTGAGAAAAAGAATATTACATTTTCTCTATGAAATACTCTTGAGGGTCCATGAAAGAAAAGCCTCTAGACTGTCTATGTAGATACAGTAATCCTCTCTAGCTTACTCCATTACCCTTATGCCATCCTAAAACATCTCCCTCTGATTCTATCCCACTTAACCTTCCCAAGTTGCTACATGAAGGCAGTTGATAAATTTCTAGAGAATTATTTAATTCAAATACTGTACTGTATGATCAATGGTAAAACAAAGATAATCACTCCCATTACCATGAAGTACATAGTCTGTGCAAGCAGGAACAGAGACAGTAAAATGGACACTGATTGAATTTTAAGCATCCTAGTAAGTTGGAAGAGGTGAATATGGAATAAATTTTAAATGCCCTCTCTGTACAGTACAGTACACCATCCTTCATTGAAAACCCTTATTTCACTTAACATACCTCAAAGGTACATAATGGTGGGTTGAAACATTTCTTCAAATGAAAAAGAATACTACTGAATCTTCCAGTCATATTAAGTTTGGTAGAACCATACCATTAAGTTAACTACTAACTCACCACAGTACTGTACACATTGAATTAATAGTTAATAATTTAAATGGAAATTTTAGTGTTAAATTCCATAATACAATGATTATAATCACACATGTAAATAGGAAATACTTATGCACTACAAGGCACAAGCTCATCATTATGTAAAGCTACAATACTTTAACAATACAACTAAACTAGTTTATCAATACAAAGTCCCCTTTTTACTGTTAAGACTTTATGCTAAATCCTTTGGTAAGGCATATATTCACTTGATTGAACAAGTAAGGGTAAATTTTATTAAATTAACAGGCATTCATCTTACTCATCAAACCAATTTCCTAATTTCCAGAAATTATCATAATAACTTTCAAAAAGCCTCAGTCAACCTATCATGAATTCAATGTACAGTACTTAAAAAAATATACTATGTTAAAATTTCACTACCTACCTCAGTGTAAGCTTGGCACATGGTCTCATAGAGTGACTGGTGGTGGTGGATGGAGGACTCCAGGGTCAGGATATCGGTGGGTAAGGCAGTAACTTTACAGTTCTCTACCCAGGTAGGTACACTTTCAATATACTGCAAGAAATATAATTATTAATCCTAGTGTAAATGAGTCATCAGTCATATAATTGTCTATTTCCTAATACGTTTCCAATTTCCACACAGGGTGGCCAGATTCAAGACCAACAAAGATTCTCTCATTCACTGTAACTCCAGTTATGGTGTATCATCCAAAACAATATAAATCACACAGTTAGTCACCAAGATTCAATATTTTTTTGCAAAACAAAACACCAGCTATTATTATTATTAAAGATAAACCAGATAAAAGTTTATACTCTGAAACTAATCCTCAGGAGAGAATTTATTTCTTTGTGCAAGTTTTCTTCAGTGAAAACTATGCCAAATGTGCTGTGCATACCCAAAATCCCTTAAGCACAGTGTATATTTAAACAAATATCACTAAAAAAATCCACAATGAAGTCGAGTTTAATCTACATAAACAATTATTGTTTCTGAAGTTCTGAGAGTACAATTATTTGTTTTGCTCTAAATTAATACTAAAGCTTTTAACCCTTTTGATGCAATTTCCGCACTTTAAAATTTTATTCTGGCTACCGCCAAATGATTTTATTCAGTTTAGGGGAACCTCCTGCAGCCAAAGGGTTAAAGGACTAAACCTGTCATGAAAATGTCTAAAAACATGTATACCGGTATGTGTACAACACAGTACAGTACTGCGCTACAAAATCCTCCATCAGACAGAGGTTAACAGATTTGGAATTTCCACATTCTATTTTGACTACAAGGGTTATAATTATCACATTTACCTAAATAAAGACTGATACAAAAGTGAACAATTTCTTTCAATATTCATCAACCTATTTATGCATAATAAAATAATGTACACTGTAAATTTAAATCAATAAGAAAAAATTAATTTGAGTGTCCAATGGACTAAAATTATCATGTTAATCCTGAGGGTCTGATTCAAGTTAAAAAAAAAAATCATTACTTTCTCTTCCTACCTGCTCTGCTTTTTGATGAAACATAACAGATAGTGCCAATACTGAAGATCTTTCATCTAATCCAGCAGCAAATTCTTTCCAAACCTGCAAATGTTCAAACAAAATTAAATTAGCAAAGTTCCACATTCTACACTGAATTAAAAACTATAATTATCCAGTTTTACAGTTACACCAAGACATTGTTTATCTAATTCTTGTAAGCCCTTTAACACTTCAGTATACAGGTATGCCCAAAAGGAAACACAAAAATGTAAAAACAAATAATTTCAAAGACTGTTGGTTCTAAATTTTAAGCAAATCTGTGACAAAACTGTCATATATTTGGCCTGAAATAATATGCAGTACCCCTGTGAAGGCAAATTATAAAAATAAACTATAAAAGGCAATAAAGAGATTGGCTATTTGACAATATAACAAACAGAAAAGATGTATTGTTACATATTTCATGTATGTAATACAATACAGTGAGAGTACCGGTAATCTTCACTGGTTATAAAAAGCTTCTTACCTGGTCTAATTTGGCCGCTACATTTCCGATGTGTTGAGCTGCATAGTGACCACTTTCCATAAGTCTGGATGCTACACTTAGTATTCTATTGATGTTCATGTACACTTTCTGTTGATGAAGAGAGAAATCATGCTGTGTATCGGTTTCCAATACAGTTGTACCCCGCTTTACGAGGTCAATTGAACCCACAGGGTACTGCGTTAAGTGAAAACCGCGTTAAGTGAACAACAGAACATATGGGATTAATTCCAATAGAGACTGGCCGGACCCCCAAACTCCACTTTTTGACGACACACAACTATGTTGTAGTAAAAATTTTATCTTAACTTTATGATGGTATGAACAAACAAGTAATATAGAAGAGGTTAGGTTAGGAAAAATAAAGGTTAAGTTAGGAAGAATAAAGGTTAGGTTAGGAAAACTAAAAGTTAGGTGTAACACTTACGTTAGTAGAAGAGATGGGTCGGCATACGGGGAGGGAGGCGGAGGGGAGGGAGGCAGAGGGGAGGGAGGCGGAGGGGAGGGAGGGAGGAGGAGGAAGGAGAAGCGAGGCAAGCAGCAGGCGGGAGCGGGTGGCGCGAATCTAAAAATAGTGTCTCGAGCCGGACACTCTGCGCGTATATGGGTAGAAGAACCGCGTTAAGTGAAAGTTCGGTTCTGGCGAGGCACCGCATATATGAGAAATCGCGTTAAGTGAAACCGAGTAAAGCGGGGTACAACTGTACAATTTAATGCTCTTATCGAGATGAAATAACTACAGTACAGTACTGCCTTTTAATTAAAAAAATTGCATCTCTTAAAAATACAAGGTAGAGTAAGCAAGAAAAGAGAAAAAAGAGAGAATATTTTAGACTTTTTATATCTATTGTGATTATACTGATGAAAAACTTTAAAGATAGAAACACAACATAAAAGATCGTATTTTTTCCCCCAAACTACACCAATTTTCATCATAATTAATACACACTCTTTCTTTTTGTATCCACATCTATGCAGACACACAATCTAGTCACCATTACAGTATTCTCTCCTTCACAACAACCTCTCCATTATTTGCCTCTTGCCACTCATATTCAGTACAGCATCAATGGATAATCAACAGTACAGTATATATCATATTATACACTGAACCGAGTTTTCATTATTTTTGCACAATTTGCCAAGTACAGTACTGCACATTAACCCTGTAAACGTAAATAAACCGATTGGGAGCCCCATTGCCTGTATACTATTCAAGTATACATACAGTATCTTTTAGCCTATTTTTTAATAAGCTGCTCTTTCAATTTTTCGGTCACAAACAAACTAACATGATCATATATTTTAATCCACATTTCTCTTAAATGTTAATAATTTCATAAAATCTCTGCCATATAATTAACTTATAACAAATCATACTTGTTCAGGTGCAGATCCAGGAGGGGGGTTTCCTGGGGGTCCACCCCCACCCCCCTTTTTCATCAGAAAATTCCAATAGTGTACTACTTTTTCTTTAATGCAGTATTGTACTCAGGCATTTTTGTGTAGTAAAAGGTAATTACTATTGACATCACAATATCTCCTAATAGCAAGTGCACATGGCTTCAAAATGCCCATGATATCAGTCAGATTTAAAAAAAAATTGGGAGGGCTTACAGCACCCCCTCCAGCTGGGTGGGTTCGCTTTATATGCTATGTTCCCCCACCCACAACTTCTTGGACAACCCCCCCCCCTTTTTGATATTTCTGGATCCACCCCTGTTGTTACTCCATGAGGGTGGGTAAGTGAGAGCTTATATCTTTAATGTGTACATCCATTCTTTTCAATTGCAAAAAAAGTAATTTCATACATACTGTATAATGCAGTGGTGATCTTTATCATATCTGCAATCTTTTTACATGTACCTAAAATGAGACATGGTTTATAAGGGAAAGATGCAGAGCACAAAACATGACCAACTTACCTGACAAGCAACAGTGAACTGGGAATGAGCCTCTTGAAGATCTTTGGATACTTGGTACGAATGACCTATTTCTACATAATTGACTAGGAACTCTTCACGGTTATGGTACACCCAATCGAACATCTGAAAATTAAAGGCTTTTCATTACAAACATTTTTACCTTAAAGCATTAACAAGACAATTCCTTACCAAGATATCTAAACCTTTAGATTGCCTCCTTTTAAAAAGTGCCCAGAACCTAAAATGCTTCAAGAAATTTTATGAAGATGCCTCTATACTAGTTATTTTACTGTACTATCTCTAGATAAAGGACAAGGTCAGGTAGTACAGGCATTTTTTTGCAACCTATTCATAGTTAGGTTCAGCCAACAACTTTATGATGAGGTGTCCGGCTGAGAATTATTGTACCTGTCCTATGCACAGTATACCTAAATGTGTAAATAGTACTGTATTGTACTTGTCTCTGAATAAAGTAGCTGAATCTATACAAATGGAACACTGATCACTCACCTTCTCTACATCTTGTTCAAAAAGTCTGAGCTGGAAGCACTGATCAAGCCTCATCTTTTTATGCTGCCACAGCTGTTGAACATGCTGCTGCGCTTGATGTACAGACTCCATTAAACTTAGAATCTGTTTAGAAAATGTCCAAGCTAAGAAAAAACTTATACATATGGAAATATAAACCAACTGCAAGCTTTTTTTAAACCTGATTGCTAACTGTAAGATGCCATGTCTGAATGTAGGCATTTAATTTTTAAATTTACCATAAATAGACTATCAGTGCATTACTGAAACAATGGATTATCAGTGATACACATATGCAAGGCAGCAAAATTTATCAAAATACAAAGTTTGACATATTTCACAAATTATTGTCTTTGAGCAAATATCTGCTGTCGGTGTTTTCATTAAGGGCTGTTGACAGTCAACCTACGGTGCTGCAAAAAAAAAAAAAAAGCCTCGCTTTACAGATTAACAGACTTATTACCCATAAAAATTATAATCCAACTGTATACTGTATAATAAAAATCCAGTTCTAACATGGATTTCTTTAACCCAGCATAGAAGGCAGCTTCCGCTGACAACATATTCATTCGCCTATGAGGACCTGGCAACTCTGGCATCTTTTGATTACTGCAGTTTCTTTAATACAGGTAATTAGAAAAAAATTAGCATTTCAAAAAATGCCAACTTACTGACTTACTGACTAGAGTATCAATCTTTACCATTATTTCATTTTACAACTAC
The DNA here is from genome assembly GCF_018991925.1 of Homarus americanus. Taxonomy (NCBI): domain Eukaryota; kingdom Metazoa; phylum Arthropoda; class Malacostraca; order Decapoda; family Nephropidae; genus Homarus; species Homarus americanus. Next base: position 1,394,021 of record NW_024731852.1, on the reverse strand, counting down.
AGTACTGTACAATACTCTCAATTTACTAAAAGATCTCTAAATTCAAACACTTAAAACTAATAAAACAACTTCATCTAAAAATTTAAGTATTCTAAGAAATATTACATTACATAGGTGTAAATGAAAAGTGTCTCAGCTGAACGTCACAGAGCTTAAATATAAGTGAAAGGAATCTTTTATAGTCATAGATGAATAGCAGTGGAAATATGTATAATAAGCTGAATGCATGTGTAAAGATCATTTCAAATCAAATTAAATATGGTAGATCTACAGAGCTACATCTTTGAAACTTTATTTTGTTGTTCTGCGATGATCTCTGAAAAGTTTAGTCATGACAGAAAAGTCTCCAGGCCATCCTTTCTAAACTTATTTCCATAGTTTATCTTATTCCAGGTTCACCCTCATAACACCTTTGCTCTTTGACTAACATTCTATGGACAGTACATACATCTTCATATTCTCAACACTGTATGATGGCTGCCTTCACCTCACTCTAGTCCATTTTATCTTACCTTCATGTATCTTTCCTGTCATTCCCGTCTCCAACAACCAATTTACAGTCGAACCACTTTCTGCTAATTTTTCAACCCACGACCTGATACTGTACCTCACAATTTTTACTTTCTCAATTTTCCTCCTTCCCTCATTCCCTTCACTTTATGTAATTATCCGATCTGCCTGTTAAAAACACACATTCCTTAAGAAGTTATTTTAACAATCTAAATTCATGAGCTGTCAGTTCCAATTTGAGTCAACTTTAACAACAGTAGATTGATTCTGGAAGGAGTATGCTGTATATTAAGCCTACCATTTATTATCAACGTACTTACAAAATACCTTTTCATAATCACCATCAATTCAATAATCTTGCATCCCTCTGTCACTCTCTCCCCTTTTTTGTTCAATATTAATCCCAAGGATCTACACACTGACTTCTTTCAACATTTCACTATTTATCCACATCTTACAGTTCAGAAATATGCTTTCATTAATTTTAAGTGACACAGCAGTCTTCCACTTTACTCTTTCTACTCTCAGAACCAACAAACTTATTTCATATTCACCTCCAGATTTCTTATATTACGTACTGCAATTGACAGGTTTATAAAATATGCAATTCCTCGTTATTCCCTACCAAGGTACAGTACTGCACTGTGAGCCAAGGACCAGCTTTTCCATCCAATTACTGTAAAGTGATCCCTTCATTTCCAATTCTTTAACTTGAAAGCTATTAATTTTATAATTATGAAAATATTTTAATTCAGGATACTTTTTAGTTGTTTATATTAAAGTATGCATATATGTTTATAGCTTAATTTATGTTTACTGTACCAGGTGTCAGGCATCTCAGAAATCTGATCAAATTAGCCAATCCTGTCAATAACATAATAATTTTCAGCCATATTATTGTTAAATTTGTGTAATTTATCCATATACTAAAGCTTGGCAATTCTTATTCAGAGTATGCATAGAGCATAGATCCTGACATCTTCTACTTGTAAAGACAACATTAGTTTTTATCACTATCTAATAATAAATGTGAATTAATTTATTTTTATTTTTATAAACAATGGACCCAAGTCCAATCATGATGCAACGATAATACCATTAAAGTACTGTATACAGTACTGTACAGCATTAACCTCCCGGGAGATACGTCTGATACCCTGGGATATGGGGTGGTAGAGAAACCAGCTGTGCGTGCATTATGATAAATAACACAGAGACATTGATCACACTAAAAGTTTAACATAAATAATTGATTTTAAATGTAGGGTACTACTCAATAGGCCATGCTGATGATATAAGGAACTTACTTTCATCTGATGTTACCTGACAATTCTACAATTACACCTATATGATAATCACTTCAACTCCAATGTAAATAGCCTACTTCCTGGGGTTCTGCAATATAGCAAAGAATGCAACTGCATTCACATGTTACAAAAGTAAGTTCATTTCACAGGTACAGGTGAAGCATTTATTCCGTGTAAACATATACAGTAGTTGTTCAGTAATTTGTCAGCAAACTAATTTCATATCTGTTAACTTAATGCATCACTATTTTATGCACCACACTGGGCTATGCAGCCAACCCATTTTAATGCCTGGGAAATGATAATATCAAGGTTGCACAGTTCTTACCTGTGGAATACTGTTTTGAAAATCTGGGTTATTTAGTATGAGACTTGATGCACTATCACGGCCCGAATACCCAGAGTCATAGCCACTTCCCTCATCACAGTTTAATCTGCAATAAAACAGTTTTTTAGCATCACAAAAATTTTCTATTATCTTTAAATCAAGTTTCAAGGTAAATCTTGACTAAGTTCACTCTCTAACTTTACACATTTCGTTCCTATCAATGACCGCAACATAAGAACTATAAAACAAATTAAAAATCAGAAATTTACTGTCAATTGGCTTGTCTCCATTTCCTTTTACTATCATACATAAGCCACCATCATTAAGTGTGGTTTCATTATTCCTCTGGTATAAGCTAAGAAAGATACACTAACAGCGAGGGGAGAGAGACATCCAGGAAACATCAGTGTGCCTGTGTGAAAGGTGAGGGGCTTGACGTCAAGTGATTTTGGGAAGGATGTGAACTGATGGGTAAACCAAATATGGGGCCATGTCATAAAAGGGGATTACCACAGAGGAACACATCTACATTAGTAAGAATGGATGACAATGAACAAATAATGAGTGTGCATTTCTACTTGCTTCCAACCACCCTACATTTAATAGAAGGCTTAAAAAATCACCACTAGCTCTGCATAGCTTAAGTCATCTACTAAATGCCATCTACATCAACCTTTGTAATAGCCTCTGACCCATCATGTCCAGGTCATGAACAAGGCTACCGGTTACTTTTTGGTGCATTTCTTTGTGACGCTCAATGGCTCTTTTAGCACCATTGACATCATCAGCAAAGTCACTTTGTTGAAGTTCATCCCTGACATCCTCTAACTGATCCAGATGTTCATTAGCTTGCCAGGTAAAATCTTCAACTGCTAACCGGAGCTCAATCCACGTGTTGTGGTCGTATGGTAGAGTTCCATCAAAGTCAATTGTTAACTGGCTAGGATCTATTGTCTTGGCTAGAGTCTCTACACTTATTAAATTAGTCTGAAAAAGAAAAGAGTAGGAGTTAAATTCTTTTTAATTTTCAGTCTACAGATTTATTAACACAATATACAACATTTGACTGCCATATACTTGTACAGTTGTTAATTTCAGGGTACTGAAAGTTGAAATTAATTACAAAATGTAGAGTTCTTCAATTTGTAATTCATAAATATCATTCTACAATACTAGAATTATAGTATTGTAAATGAATATACCCAGCAATGACTTTATAACACATGGCCAGTGCACTCACCTCAAACTTGTACTTATGACTGCCTATACTGGTTCGTTGTTTCTGCCAAAAATTGTCAGGTTTCACTATGTATACTGTATATATGTGTGGTGTAAAACTTTCAGCCAGTTCCTTCAATATGGGTTTTACAGTGTTCCAAGTTGACCCTCGCATATCATATCACTGTGAAGCCTGCTTCTCGTGACTTCATCACTGTGGGAAAGAGAGGGAATGTATAAGTAGTTTTTCAGGCCTATCACCATGACAAGAAAAAATATGCATACTTTAATTTAGTTACCAATGGCCTTCATCCATTATATTTAAAAAATAAAATCAATGTCACATTTGATGCTTAACAAAGAGGAAAGCAGTGAAACTAAATCCGAAAGTGTCTAATTTGGGAAAAGCCATAATTGACTACACATTTACTCATCTTCCCTATAAAGAACACGAAATATAATTAATAGGAAAGTAATTACTAATGAATTTTTTCCTTCTACAAAACTTACTGAGAACATTCACCAAAGAGGCACAAGGACAAAATCCCGCATATAATCATTAATGTCGGTCTGTCAATGTGGAGTTAATGCGTGACACTCACTTGGGTATCTGCATGAGGTACTGCAGCAAGGGACGGTAGTCATCGTGTTTAAGACGGTCCCACAGTACTGGCAGGGAAGGTGAGAATGGACTGGCCGCTGGTCCCGTCCCCCAGACAGAAAGGCCACCTTCTCAGCAAGATGGTCATCACATCTACCAAGACCGTCCATCCGTTTTGGAACTGCAATTAAGAACAATAATTTAAGTAATGTAATTCAGATATAACCCAAGAAATAGATATTTATTAAAATATATATGTTTCTGTTTCTTCTGGGATCACCAATCACTTAAAACACCCATACACCAGCACCACACCACAGCCATATATCCACACTAACACAAAAAACGCATATTCACACACCAGCGTCACACCCACACATCAGTACCATACCCACATACAGTATCACCACCACATATGTACCCCCATCACACACACACACACACACACACACACACACACACACACACACACACACACACACACACACACACACACACACACACACACACACACACACACACACACACACACACACACACACACACACACACACACACACACACACACACACACACACACACACACACACACACACACACACACACACACACACACACACACACACACACACACACACACACACACACACACACACACACACACACACACACACACACACACACACACACACACACACACACACACACACACACACACACACACACACACACACACACACACACACACACACACACACACACACACACACACACACACACACACACACACACACACACACACACACACACACACACACACACACACACACACACACACACACACACACACACACACACACACACACACACACACACACACACACACACACACACACACACACACACACACACACACACACACACACACACACACACACACACACACACACACACACACACACACACACACACACACACACACACACACACACACACACACACACACACACACACACACACACACACACACACACACACACACACACACACACACACACACACACACACACACACACACACACACACACACACACACACACACACACACACACACACACACACACACACACACACACACCACACACACACACACACACACACACACACACACACACACACACACACACACACACACACACACACACACACACACACACACACACACACACACACACACACACACACACACACACACACACACACACACACACACACACACACACACACACACACACACACACACACACACACACACACACACACACACACACACACACACACACACACACACACACACACACACACACACACACACACACACACACACACACACACACACACACACACACACACACACACACACACACACACACACACACACACACACACACACACACACACACACACACACACACACACACACACACACACACACACACACACACACACACACTATAACATCCTGACCACCGAAGTAAGACGTATCTTGGCGCTCTTCGGAGCAGCCAGGTCAACTGTTAAGCTTGGCCCATACCAACTCCCTCCCTGAACCCTCCCCACCGAATATCCGTTCTCGCCACAAGTTACAATTTCACTTAGGAAAGGAATGGAACCAG
>NW_024731852.1:1368087-1388281 GCF_018991925.1 Homarus americanus | reverse complement strand
AAGGTTGTGAGGGAGAGAGGAAGGGTGTGGAGGGAGAGGGGAAGGGTGTGAGGAGGGAAGGGTGTGAGGGAGGGGGAAGGGTGTGAGGAGAGGGAAGGGGTGTGAGGAGAGGGAAGGGTGGAGGAGAGGGAAGGGTGTGTGGTGAGGGAGAGGGGAAGGGTGTGAGGGGAAGGGTGTGAGGGAGAGGGAAGGGGTGTGAGGGAGAGGGGGAGAGGTGTGAGGGAGAAGGATGTGTGGGGGGGAGGGAGAGGGGAAGGGTGTGAGGAGAGGGAAGGATGTGTGGGGGAGGGAGAGGGAAGAGTTGGGATGATTTGATAATGGAGAGGGGTGAGTGGAAGGAGGTGAAGGTGTGGTGAGAGGGAGGAAAGTGACGCAAGAGGGATTGTGAGGGGTGAGAGTAAAGTGAGAGGGATGTGAGAGGGTGAGAGGAGGAAGAGGAAGATGAAAGGGAGAGAGGGAGGTGGGTGAAGGAGGAGCAAAGAGGGAGGTGAAAGGAGGAAGAGAGAGTGAGAGGGAGGTGAGAGGGATGAGAGGGAGGTGAGAGGATCAAGAGGGAGGTGGAAGGAGGAAAGAGAGAGGTGAGAGGGAGGTGAGAAGGAGCAAGAGGGAGGTGGAAGGAGGAAAGAGAGGTGAGAGGGAGGTGAAAGGGGGGTGAGAGGGAGGTGAGAGGGGGGTGAGAGGAGGTGGGAGGAGCAGAGGAGGTGGAAAGAGGAAGAGGCAGAGGGAGGTGAGAGGGAGGTGAAAGGGGGTGAGAGGGAGGTGGAAGGAAGAGAGAGAAGGGAGGTGAAAAGATGAGAAGGGTGGGAGAGGAGCAAGAGGGAGGTGGATGGGAAGAGGTGAGAGGGAGGTGAGAGGGAGGTGAGAGGAGCAAGAGGGGGTGAGAGGAGGGTGAGGAGGAAGAGAGGAAGATGAAGGGGGAGAGAAGGAGGTGAGAAGGGGTGAGAGGAGGAAGAGAAAGATGAAGAGGGAGAGAGGGAGGTGAGAGGGGGTGAGAGAAGGAAGAGGAAGATGAAGGGAGAGAGGGAGGTGAGGAGGGGTGAGAGGGGAGGGAAGAGGGAAGATGAAGGGGAGAGAGGGAGGTGAAAGGGGGGGGTGGGGAGACTTACTTGGTCTGGAAGTCGGCCACCATATCTCGCCTGTCAGAGATCTTGGAGAGCCGTCAGCCTCATAAACTTTTATTGCTTCCGGTGCCACATGTACTCCTGCAACAACAACAACAACAACATTATCAACACATGCTGTCAAAAGTAATCATCCACAGTCACCACCATCACCACACAGTCATCACCACACAGTCACCATCACCACACAGTCATCACCATCACCACACAGTCATCACTACCACAGTCACCATACAATCACCACCCTCACCATACCGCAGTCACCATCATCACCACAAAAGTCACTACCACCATCACACAGTCACCATACAGTCACTACCATCACCACAGTCACCACTATGACCACACAGTCACCACCATGACCACAGTCACCACCACCATCGCCACACAGTCACCACCATCACCACACATTCACTATCACCAGTCACCACCATCAACAAACAATCATCATCACCACACAGTCACCAATACCACATTCATCATCACACATTCTATCTACATTCATCAATCCCACAGTCACCACCATCACAACAGTCATTCATCATACCACAGTCCCACCATCACCACACAGCCACCACCATCACCACACATTCATCATCACCACAGTCACCACCATCACCACACATCACCACCATCACCACCAGTCATCACCATCACCACAGTCACCACCATCACTGCAGTCCCACATTCCACCATCACCACAGTCGCCACCAACACTAAACAGTCGCCACCATCACCACCAGTCACCAACATCACATATATTCATCATCCACAGTCACCACCATCACCACAGAGTCATCACCATCACCATCACCCACAGTCACCACCACCACAGAGTCATCACCATCACCACACATTCACCGTCACTAGTCACCACCATCATCACAGTCACCTCATAGTTATCACCACAATCACCATCACCACACAGTCGCCACCATCCACAGAGTCATCACCACACATTCACCGTCAAGTCACACCATCATCACAGTCACCTCATAGTCATCCACATTCTACATCACCACCATCACCACACAGTCACACCATCACCACACATTCACCGTCACCAGTCACCACCATCATCACAGTCACCTCATAGTCATCACCACACATTCACCATCCCACCACCATCACACAGTCGCCACCATCACCACAGAGTCATCACCATCACCACACATTCACCATCACCATCACCACCATCACCACACAGTCACCACCATCCTCACGTAATATTGCTTGACCTTAATCCCAACTTCCAGAAACTAGTGAGGGAGTAACTCAACCGGCTGATGGCGAGCTGACCGTCTTAATCAAGTCCACACACACACACACACACACACACACACACACACACGGCGCCATAGATCCTCAGCAATTTGGCAATATGAAAACTTCCTCCACCACTCATTGTCTTGTCAGGTTTCTTGACTACATATACCGTCATCAGGAAGAACGAAAGACGTCTGTGGCTGTCGCCTCGATTGACTTCACCAAGGCATTTGACCTAGTCGACCAGAATGTAATCATAAACAAATCTATCGACCTCAGGTTTCGTAGAAGTCTTATACCATGGCTTACAGACTTCCTTAGTGACCGACGCCAAGCCGTACGCTTCAGAGGGGATGACTCCACTTTTCAGTCACTCATCTATGGCGCCCCCCTTGGCACCAAGATGGGACTGTTCTGCTTCCTAATGCTTATAAATGATGCCCCAAGAAAAACCTCTGCTCGCTGGAAATATGTCGATGACTCCGCCATTAGGATCAGTGTCAACAACTTGGCTCCCGACTATACCGTCCTCCAGGATATATGGAATAATCTCCAAAATTGGGCCACCAACAACCACGTCACCATCATCCATATACCAAGACCATGGTTACGTACAGTAGCTAAAACAACTATCTGTGCATACTTTGCGGGAAACAATATGAGACCATGGACGATAAATTTTGGTATATGAGGGCTGTCACTAGTCACACTTAATATTTCGGAGCATATCGACCCCCACCTGCAAAGATAGTTGTTTTAGCTAATGTACAATACATCAACCTCTCTTCCGACCTTGTCCCACCTCCTACCATTTCTTTGGGCCCCAACACACTCCAGGTTGTGGATTACACCAAGCTCCTCGGCGTCACTATAGATAACAAACAAAACTGGAAAACACACGTCTGCACAATTGTCAAATCCTCCAGTTTTCTCACCTCCTCCGCCGACTCAAGTCCTTCGGAGTTCCTGAGCCTGAGCTCCTCAGTGCTTACTCAACATTCATACTTCCCAAGCTCACCTATGCCTCCCCCACCTGGTCTTCCTCCCTAAATGCCACACAACGTAAACACCTAGAAAAAGTGTAGAAGAGGGCATGCAAGATTATTCTCTCCCCTTCCTACTCCACACATCAAGAAGCGCTCAACACACTGACCCTCCTCGGCTCTCTCTGATCATCACCACGACCTCATCTGCAAATTTGGTGAGAAGCTTCTGCACCATCCTAGACACTGGGTCCTGCTTCCACCCGAGATCCCTCGTCCGAAAATTGCTATTTGAACACACACACACACACACATCCGCTACAGGTCCCTTCGCAACCGAGTCATCCGCGAAATACGCACTGCAAAGAAGTCCCACTACCCAACCAAATTACAACACCTGAAGCAGACCAACATCAGTCAATGGTATGGTAAGCTTAAAGAACTCTGTGGACTAAACAATAAGACACACCCCCTCCCCTTCCTTAGCCATCTCACTAATGTTGACGCAGCTGAGCAAACAAATAACCATTTCGCTACTATATGCCAGACGCTCCCCCGGCTTGACACAACCACTCTCCCTGCTTACCTACCAGCCCCCCTTCCCACTGACTTAGTAGAAGAATTTGAAGTAGCAAAACGCCTGGACAAACTAAAATTAAAACGCTCTACCACCCCCATTGACTTACCAATGAAACTTTTCAAGGAGTTCTCCCCGGAGCTTGCTAAACCCCTATGCTCCATCATCAATGCTTCTCTCAGTCAAGCCAGATGCCCAGCTGACTGGAAGACCTCTTATGTATCACCAGTACCCAAGTCAACCAGCCCACAATCCTTAAATCAGCTACGACCTATTGCAATCACCCCAATACCCAGCTTAATCTGTGAAAGTTTTGTGTTCGACTGGGCTTATGCTGATATTGCAGGAGTCGTAGACCCTCAGCAATTTGGCAACATGAAAACTTCCTCCACCACTCACTGTCTTGTCAGCTTTCTCGATTACATATACCGCCATCTCGAGAAACGATAAACGTCTGTAGCTGTCGCCTTCATTGATTTCACTAAAGCGTTTGACCTAGTCGACCACAATATAATCATCAACAAAGCTATTGACCTCGGGCTTCGGAGAAGTCTTATACCATGGCTTACAGACTTCCTCAGTGACCGACGCCAAGCTGTACGTTTCCGAGGGGCTGTCTCCACCTTTCAGTCACTCACCTGTGGCGTCCCCCAAGGCACCAAGATGGGACCACTCTGCTTCCTTATGCTCATCAATGATGCCCTAAGAGAAACCCCTGCTCGCTGGAAATATGTCGACGACTCCACCATTGGGATCAGCGTCAACAATTCTGCTCCCAACTATACCGCCCTTCAGGATTTATTGAACAGTCTCCAAAACTGGGCCACCAACAACCATGTCACCATCAACCATACCAAGACCATGGTTATGCACATCAACCTCTCCTCCGACATTGTCCCACCTCCTTCCATTACTCTAGGTCCGAACACACTCCAGGTTGTAGATTCCACGAAGCTCCTCGGCGTCACCATAGACAACAAACTAAATTGGAAACCACACGTCAGTGAAATTGTCAAATCCTCCAGTTTCCGTCTCCACCTCCTCCGCCGACTCAAGTCCCTCGGAGTTCCTGCACCCGAGCTCCTCAGTGTTTACACAACATTCATACTTCCCAAGCTCGCCTATGCCTCCCTACCTGGTCTTCTTCCCTAAATGCCACACAACATAAACACCTAGAAAAAGTGCAAAAGAGGGCATGCAAGATTATTCTCTCCCCTTCCTACTCCACATATCAAGAAGCGCTCAACACACTGACCCTTTGGAAGCTCTCACTGTCTCTGACCTCATCTGCAAATTTGGTAAGAGCTTCACCATCCTCGACACGGCTCCTACTACCACCTGAGATCCCTAGTCAGAGTGCTGTTCGACACCTAGCCGCATGTATACGTGCACGAACTAGTCGCTATAAGAACAGCCCAGTCCCAACCATTGTAAAATTATCAATAACTTGTAATAAACCAGTGTATTCACTCCCAGTAAACACTACTCCTTGCACTGTCACTATATTGAAATGAACTGTAGTTTGAGCTTTTCCCCATCTAGTTATTATATGTCTTATTTGTATCACTTATGTTACTTGTATATTATTTGTAATTCGAAACCCATTCCCCAAATATGTAACTGTATATTTTCAGCCTTCTGGCTGCCAAGCTCTTTCAATAAACCGTTAATTATTATTATTATTATTATTATTATTATTATTATTACACACACACACACACACTCCTCACAAAAGTTCTACAACCAACATAAAGTTATTGCCCAAAGACTTAACCTATTGGTGACCCGGAGTGACCTGAAGGTGACCCGGAGTGACCTGAAGATGACCCAGAGTGTCCTGGAGGTGACCCAGAGTGACCAGTGCACAACCCCTCACAACACACCAAAGTCAAAATACCATCACGGATAATATTCCAAACTTGTTGCGTAAAATTAACGTAACTTACAATATTACCACCACATAGACCACATACTACCACAGCCTACAACACATAGACCACATACTACCACAGCCTACAACACATAGACCACATATTACCACAACCTACAACACATAGACCACATTCTACCACAGCCTACACCACATAGACCACATACTACCACAGCCTACAACACATAGACCACATATTACCACAACCTACAACACATAGACCACATATTACCACAACCTACAACACATAGACCACATATTACCACAGCCTACAACACATAGACCACATATTACCACAGCCTACAACACATAGACCACATATTACCACAGCCTACAACACATAGACCACATACTACCACAACCTACAACACATAGACCACATACTACCACAACCTACAACACATAGACCACATATTACAACAACCAACAACACATAGACCACATATTACCACAACCTACAACACATAGCCACTTATTAACAGCTCACAACATACCACCTGAAATGCGTTACACTACATTGATGCCTCGAGTAATCAGTGTGGGATCCCAGGAACTGTGAGAGGTGATACAGGGTGCCTGACTGAGTCCTCCTTTACGATAGTACTTATTGAATTATTGATGGCCTATGAACTATTTTGACCAAGGTTTACTGGAGCCGAGCTGACACCCCGCGTGCTGTGACTTGTGATGTTAACCTTAGGAAGCTGGTTACCTTTTCACGTGGGTAAAGGTCGGATCGTATGTGTTAACGTTAGCTACAGATGTGACTTTCCCCGGTGACTCTTGAGGAATTTTAACCCCCTAACCACTCAAGTGTGCACAGTACAGTACTTCAAGTTCCGTCCATCAGCGGTAATTATGTTGGAAGAGATAACGTCGCTACAGTACTACCTAACATACAAACACACGAACTGAACTGACCAGGAGACGTCCCTAACACCACACACACACACTACATCCTTGACCACCGTAGGGTCAAGACCTATTCAGGCACTGCTCCTGCTGGGCAGCAGCCCCCCTTGGCCATGTCGGCACATTCCTGAATTCCCTCTCCCCGACCCATCCTCACCACCGGGATATCTACATAATCAATAGTGACAATTTCGTTTCGGAAAGAAGTGAGATCAGTGATGAACAGTGTTTAAGCCAGTGAATTCAGTACTAGACAGTACCAGTGAGAGCCGTGACCCACCAGTGAGATAAGCACCCCTGGGAACCATCATCTGACCAAGAGGTGCTAATCCGTCCACTCTGGGAACAACAAGGGGCCGGCTATGCACCTGACTACAAGATAACACAACACCAGTCAGCAGAATGAGGTACTGTGACACCACCCCACACCACACGGTGTCCCCATGACCACTTGAGGTCCCTCATATCAACACCCGAGGACGAGTTACTACACCACGTGAACACCACACCACCTGGTGCCTCAATGACCAGCCCAGGCCCAGGCCATCAACTGTAAGCTATAATAATTTATATGTTCACTTCATGTTCCTTCTTCTTTCAGTAATGAAAGCTTTTGTTAAACGACCCACCCACCCCATGTCTTTGTATGTAATAAGTCATTTTTGTCCAATGTATATTTTCAAACTTCCGGCTGCAAAACTTTTCAATAAGCCGTTAATTATTATTCTTATTATTATTATTATTATTATAATTATTATTATTATTATTATTATTATTATTATTATTATCTTATTATTATTAGTATTATTATTATTATCACACACAGGAGGAGGTAAAGAGCCACACACAACACGAGACATAGCACAGTATAAAGGGTTGTGGCCTCCGTCAACACCTCACTCAGTGGCTGAATCAATGTTAACAAAGGCGCCACATAACTCACTACTAACAATACACATCAACAAACACTTTCTTAATAAAACACACACCTTTTTTCTCCTTCCTTCTACAGGTGTTGTGGACGTGTGCCTGTGGATCTTGTCTATCTGTCTGTCTGTCTGTTGTACATGAGCTGCCATATTATGATACACTTTTGAACACCACTGAACACCCAACGAACATATAGTATCTTACAAATCCCTTTTTTGACTCTCGTAGTATTACAGGACTATGGCGACACACACACACACACACACACACACACACACACACACAGAGTCCCCTAACGACCTCAGGTCAGTTGTCATTACCCCCATACCCAGTCTACTCTGTGAAGACTTTGTTTTTGAATGGGCATTTGCTAGAATCTATCAGTCAATTGAACCATAGCAATTTGGCAATATGAGGACCTCCTCTACATCACACTGCTTAGTGAGCTTTTGGGATTTTCTGCACAATAACCTGCAGAAACGTAAGACATCACTGGCCGTTGCCCTTGTTGACTTCAGGAAGGCCTTTGACCTTGTTGATCACTGCACTGTTATCAACAAGGCCATTGCACTAGGGCTGCCCACCAACCTGGTCTCATGGCTCACTGATTTCTTGAGTGGACGTCGTCAGGCAGTGAGGTATCAGGGCTCAGTCTCCACACCAAAACCGTAGTCATGCACATCAATACCGCCACCACTCCAATGCAAGCTCCAGCAGTCACAGTGGGTGCCCATCCTCTCCAGTTAGTGCAGTCTGCCAAACTCCTGGGTGTAACTATAGACAACAAACTGGACTGGAAGGGCCATGTAAATAACACAGTCAAGGCAGCCTCGTACCGACTCTACATGCTACGACGACTTAAGTCTCTTGGGACACCCACGCCAGAGCTGAGGGCTATCTACAACGCCTTTATTCTCCCCAAACTAACGTAGGCGTCACCAGCCTGGTCGTTTTCTCTCAACTCCACCCAACAACGTCGGCTGGAGGAGGTACAGAAAAGGGCCCACAAAATCATGCTCGGTGCAGAATACTCCGGCTACATCAACGCTCTCTCCACCCTGAAAATGCCATCCCTCAGTGATCTCCACCACCAAGCACTGGCAAGGTTTGGGAGTGAACTAATGCACCACCCTCGTCATCGCCACCTCCTGCCACCGGCAGCCCCCACCCACCTCGCGCAGTCCACCAACACAACAAAATTCAGCCCATAAGAGCCCGCACCGATAGATATAAGAATAGCACCATCCCATCTATTGTTAAAATAATAAACAACTCCTGATTTATGTACTGTACAGCCCTGTAAATGTATCCAATGTATATTATATCATTATGTCTAAATCAAATGTAAGTCTGTTTATTTTCAGCCACCGGCTGCAACTCTATTAATAAACCGTTTATTATTATTATTTTTATTATTATACACACACACACCGGTCAGTGATGGTCGTGCGAGAGGCAGGATAATAATAGCTTTGTTTTTCCTATGTGCGGTGTCGGTGGGGGTGACAGGCCTGCCTCTATGCTGTGTCCACCCGAGGATTCTCTCTCCTGAACCACAAGTTTATGTCGTGGAGAAAAAATAATAATGGCAGTGTCATAACCTGAATTAATTTGCTGGGTTGGGTTGCATCACATAATTTGCAAAGTAAACACATCTGAACCCCGCCTCCCCTCTCCCACTCACCTCCCAGTTCTTTCCCTCTCTTCACTCCCCTCCCCTCCCCCTCATCTCCCGTTCTTTCCTCTCCTCACTCCCCTCCCCTCCCGTTCTTTCCTTCTCCTCACTCCCCTCCCCTCCCCCTCCCTTCCCCCGTTCTTCCTCTCCCCACTCCTCCCGTTCTTTCCCTCTCCCCACTCCTCCCGTTATTTTCCCTCCCTCACCTCCACCCACCATCCGTTTTTTCCCCCTCACCTCTCCCTTCCTTCTGCTAACACTCCTCAATTTTTCCTTCTTGTCTAAAGACTGGGGAAAGTGAAGCAGGTAATGGTCTGGTGAGGGGAGAGGAAGTAGCAGGGGCAGTAGTGTGGCGTAGTGAGGGGGCAGGGGTAGTGTGGCGTGGTGAGGTAGAGAGTAACAGGGAAGTGGCAGGGGGAGAAATGGCAGAACGTGGTGTGGCGTAGTGAGGGAGAGAGAGTAACAGAGGAAGTAGGTCGGCGTGGTGAGGAGAGAAATAACAGGGCAGGTGTGGCGGTGAGGGTAGAGGAAGTGGTGTGGCGTGGTGGGGGGTGGGGGAGTGGCAGAGCAGTGGGCAGCAGTGGGGAGAGGAAGTAGCAGGGGAGACAGTGCGTGTGGCGTAGTGAGGGGAGAGGGAAGTAGAGTGGCAGAGGGAGTGGTGGCAGCGTGGTGAGGAGAGAGTAGCAGGGAGTAGCAGGGGGCAGTGTGGCGTAGTGAGGGAGGAGGGGGTAGTGGGGGAGGAGAGTGAGGAAGCAGTGGTGTGGCGTGGTGTAGGGAGAGGAGTAGTGTGTAGGTAGGAGGGGAGTGATGTGTGGTGGGGAGAGAGTGGCAGTAGCGTGGTGAGGGGTAGAGTGGCAGTGTGCGTGGTGAGGCAGGGAGTGTGGGGGCAGTGGTGTGGTGTGGGTGGGGTGGGGAGTGGGTGGGGCAGTGGTGTGGCGTGGTGGTGGAGAGGCAGGGGCAGTAGTGTGGCAGGGGA
The DNA here is from genome assembly GCF_018991925.1 of Homarus americanus. Classification (NCBI taxonomy): domain Eukaryota; kingdom Metazoa; phylum Arthropoda; class Malacostraca; order Decapoda; family Nephropidae; genus Homarus; species Homarus americanus. The sequence goes on along the minus strand of NW_024731852.1, from coordinate 1,377,911 downwards.
GAGGAAATGTGGTAGTGGGGTGAGGGTAGGAAGCAGAGGCAGTAGTGGGCAGAGGGTGGAATGCGTGAGGGCAGTGGTGTGGCGTGGTGAGGGTGAAGAAGTAGCAGGGGGCAGTGGTGTGGGTGGTGGGGGAGAGGAAGTAGCAAGGGGCAGTAGTGTGGCTGGTGTGAGGGTGAGAGGAGTAGCAGGGGCAGTGGTGTGGCGTGGTGTGAGGTAGAGGGAAGTAGTAGGGGGCAGTGAGTGTGGCGTAGAGGGAAGTAGCAGAGGGAAGTAGGGGTGAGGGTAGCAGGGGGCAGTAGGGTGGCGTGGTGAGGTGGTGGCAGAGACGTGGTGTGGCGTGGTAGAGTGGGAAGTAGTAGGGGCGAGAAGTATGCGTGGTGAAGAGAGATGGAAGTAGTTGTGAGGGAAGTAGCGTGACGTGGTGAGGGTAGAGGAAGGCGAGCGCGTGGTTGTGGTGGGGGTGGCGGAGGTGGGGGTGGCGGCGTAGCAGAGGAAGTAGTGAGACGGGAAGGTAGCGTGGGAGTTGAAGTAGTGTGACGTAGTGAAGGTAGAGTAGCAGAGAATGGAGTGACGTGGTGAGGTGGCGGCGTGGTGAGGGTGGCGGCGTGGTGAGGGTGGCGTGGTGAGGTGGGGTGGACGGTGGCGTGGTGAGGTGGCGGCGTGGTGAGGGTGGAGGCGTGGTGAGGGTGGCGGCGTGGTGAGGGTGGAGGCGTGGTGAGGGTGGCGGCGTGGTGAGGGTGGAGGCGTGGTGAGGGCAGGTGCAACAAGAGCAGGTGACCCCGTAGTGATGGTAGAGTGAGAGCCGGACGGACACATACATCACAAAAGTAATGGTATAGTTAACCTGGCCAACACACCTACACACCTCCATTTACAACTGTCGCAACACTCAGATTTGCAATCAGCGCCACACACACTGGTGAAACGGAAGTAACCTGGTGCACACTAGGTAATGGTGGGTGACCTGGTGCACACTAGGTAATGGTGAGTGACCTGGTGCACACTAGGTAATGGTGGGTGACCTGGTGCACACTAGGTAATGGTGAGTGACCTGGTGCACACTAGGTAATGGTGAGTGACCTGGTGCACACTAGGTAATGGTGAGTGACCTGGTGCACACTAGGTAATGGTGAGTGACCTGAATTGCACACTAGGTAATGGTGGGTGACTGGGTTCACGCACTAGGTAGTGAGTAACCTGGTGCACACTAGGTAATAGTGAGTTGACCTGGTGCACACTTTAGGTAATAGTGGTGACCTGGTGCACACTAGGTAATGGTGAGTGACCTGGTGCACACTAGGTAATGAGTGGGTGACCTGGTGCACACTAGGTAATGGTGAGTGAGCCTGGTGCACACTAGGTAATGAGTGGTGACCTGGTTTTGCCTAGAGTAATGGTGAGTGACCTGGTGCACACTGGGAGTAATGGTGAGTGAGCCTGGTGCACACTAGGTAATGGTGGTGACCTGGTTGCACTAGGTAATGGTGTGAGTGACCTGGTGCACACTAGGTAATGGTGAGAGTGACCTGGTGCACACTAGGTAATGGTGAATGACCTGGTGCACACTAGGTAATGGTGAGTAACCTGGTGCACACTAGGTAATGGTGAGTGACCTGGTGCACACTAGGTAATGGTGAGTGACCTGGTGCACACTAGGTAATGGTGAGTGACCTGGTCGGACACCTGAGATAATATTAGATTTGTTATATAGCAATGGTACTATCACCACCACCACTACTATCACTATCCCACCATAACCGCTACGACCACCAACACCACACCACCAACACCACACCACCAACACTACTACCACTATCTCCACCATCACCACCACCAACACTATCACCATTACTAACACCTCCCCCACCATCACCACCACCACCACCACCATCACTATCCCACCATAACCACCACTATCACTATCCCACCATAACCGCCATGACCACATCACCACCGCCAACACTAGTATCACTATCCCACCATCCCCACCACCACTACTATCACTATCCCACCATAACCACCACTATCAATATCCCACCATAACCACCACTATCACTATCCCACCATAACCACCACTATCACTATTCCACCATAACCACCACTATCACTATTCCACCATAAATCACCACTATCACTATCCCACCATAACCACCCACTCATCACCATCCCACCATAACCACCACTATCACTATCCCACCATAACCACCACTATCACTATCCCACCATAACCACCACTATCACTATCCCACCATAACCACCACTATCACTATCCCACCATAACCACACCACCATCACTATCCCACCAGAACACCATCCCAACATCCCACCACTATCACTAATATCCCACCATAATCAATCACCATGACCACCATCACCACCGCCAACACTACTATCACTATCCCACCATAACCACCACTATCACCATCCACCAATCACTACGACCACCATCACCACCGCCAACACTAGTATCACTATCCCACCATCACCACCACTATCACTATCCACCACAACCCATGACCACCATCACCACCACAACACTAGTATCATCCCACCATCACCACCACCCACTACATCACTATCCCACCATAACCACCACCATCACTATCCCACCATAACCACTACTATCACTATCCCACCATAAACCACCACTATCACTATCCCACCATAAACCACCCACCATCACTATCCCACCATAACCACTACGACCACCATCACCACCGCCAACACTAGCATCACTATCCCACCATAACCACCACTATCACTATCCCACCATAACCACTACGACCACCATCACCACCGCCAACACTAGCTATCACTATCCACCCATCACCACCACTATCACAATCCCACCATAACCCATGACCACCATCACCACCACCAACACTACTATCACTATCCCACCATCACCACCACTATCACTATCCCACCATAACCGCCAACCACCATCACCACCGCCAACACTTATCACTATCCACCATAACCACCACCATCACTATCCCACCATAATCACTACGACCACCATCACCACCGCCAACACTAGTATCACTATCCCACCATCACCACCACTATCACCATCCACCATACCCTACACCACCATCACCACCAACACTAGTATCACTATCCACCATAACCACCACTATCACTATCCCACCATAATCACTACGACCACCATCACCAACCCAACACTACTATCACTATCCCACCATAACCACCACCATCACTATCCACCATAACCGCCAGACCACCATCACACCGCCAACACTACTATCACTATCCCACCATCACCACCACCACCATCACCTTACCACCACCAACACCACACCACCAACACTACTACCACTATCACCACCATCACCAACACCATCACCATTACCACCATTACTAACACCTCCCACTCATCACCACACCATCACCATCACTACCACCACCCACCAATCACCACCACAACTCACCACAACAATCACCACCACCACCACCATCACTACCCACCACACCACCAACACATCACCATCACTACCACCACACCACACCACCAACACACCACCACCATCACCACACCAACACCAACCACCACACACCCCCCACATCACCACCATCACCACACTACCACCATCACCCACCATGACACCACCACCATCAAACCATCAATACCACCACAATCACCACCACCACCACTATCACTATCCACCATCACCACCAACACTATCACCATCACTACCACCATCACCACACCACCAACACCACTACCACCACCACCACCAACACCATCACCACCACCATTACTAACACCTCCCATCACCCACCACCACCACCACCATCACTACCACCATCACCTCCACCACCACCAAGATCACCACCACAATCACTACCACCACCACTACCATCAATACCACCACAATCACCACTACCATCACCACCATCATCACCACCACCACTACCATCAATACACCACAATCACCACTACCATCACCACCATCACTCCCACCACCACCACCACAACCACCACCAGGAAACAATTTTTCTACAACAACTTCATAAGAACAGTAATTCTCTAGCATGGCCTGTTTTACACACACACACACACACACACACACACACACACACACACACACCCAAGAGAAATGATCGTTGAGGGCATCAGGGTCGCGGTCATTACAGCAGAGCATTAGCGGACTGGGAGGGGGTGGGTAAGGAGGAGCGCATGAGAGGTTCACGGAGAGAATTACCTCCTTACGACCTCTTTGAGGATTTATCATAGATGTGGAGGATTATAAACAGCTGATGGTAAAACCTCTCCCAAGCGTGTTGTGTCCAGAGGCTGAGTGTGGTTATGCCTTCACCCCTTACTCTCACCCTCACCCTCACCCCCTACCTTCACCACCCACTCCCACTCTCACCATCACCCCAACCACTTCTCACTCTTCACCCCACCCTCAACAACACTCTCCCACCTCACACCACACACACTCCCCACTCACCCACCACTCTCCTCACCTCACCCATCACCACTCTCCTCACCTCACCCATCACCACTCTCCTCACCCTCACCCTCACCACTTCTCACCACCCACCACTCTCCCCTCACTCCTCACCCATCACCACTCTCCTCACCTCACCCATCACCACTCCCCCACTCCTCACCCATCACCACTCTCCCCCACTCCTCACCATCACCACTCTCCCTCACTCACCCATCACCACTTCCCTCACCTCACCCATCACCACTCTCCTCACTCACCCATCACCACTCTCACCCAGACAACCTTGTTCGGGGAGGTAATCAGGCCAGACGGTGTAACACAGTATATAACACCCACTCTCTTTTGCCCCACATTACCGACACAAACCTCTTGTTCCGTCACGGCCAGCAGGAGGAAACTCACACACTATAAACGTAAAGTTAACTAAATGTTCCTTACACGGGCAAACCTTCTGGGAGAATAACTGTACTTTTTTTTTAATGAACATGAAACACTTTATGGACGAGCCCTGGAAGGTGGAGTGGCAGTCTCCTCTGCCACACCACTGAACACTGCCAGTAACTTTATTATATGCTGTATTACCTACTGTTAAACCTTCACTAATAACACACGAGGTTGGTGTCCTGCGCTCAACACACTGACCCTTTCGGCTCTCTCTGATCATCACCACGACCTCATCTGCAAATTTAGGGAGAAGCTTCTGCACCATCCTCGACACTGGGTCCTGCTTCCACCCGAGATCCCTCGTCTGCGAATTGCTGTTGGACACCACAACCGCATCCAGCCCATACTAGCACGTACTGATCGCTATAAGAACAGCCCAGTCACAACCATTGTAAAAATTATCAACAACTCGTAATCAACCAATGTATTCACCAGGGCTGTGGAGTCGAAGACAAAACCTTCGACTCCGACTCCGACTCCGACTCCTCAAATTTTTATGCTTCCGACTCCGACTCCGACTCCTTGGCCTATTTGTAACAACTATTTCTACCATCCTAATTGTAATTTGTATGTTGTAACCTGCATAGGTAAAAAGTAAAACACCGTGGCTATACTGCTACAGCTTTATTAATGATCTGGAGGATATTTAAGAACTACAAAAGATGATAGGCTTGACTTTCAAAGTTTCAATCAAAAGAAAATAAATTTATTAAGAATTCAAGATATTAACTAGAAAACACCATTTACATGTATATCTAAAAGTTCGATCTCAGCATATAAATTTTGTTTAAGCTCATAATATGATGTGGATCTAAATGATGATCCTACAATTCCTTTTAAAGTAAAGTTATATATTTATGTAGGCTACATTAAAGAAAGAATACCTTATTAGGAAAATGGATAAACCTTACATGATTAAGTTATTAAATTAAATTTGCTTTAATCTCACCAAAACAGGTTGTAGCTAATTGTTTTGTAGCTGAGAGCCTGTGCAGTTTTCAAAGAAACAAAATTTGATATAATTCAAAATTTCAAATGGTAAAGAAGAGACTATCGTCCAGAATTATAGTGCTATACTGTGCCTGCCAATAAATTCATAATAATGCTTATAAAATGGAAATAAATTCTTCTAATAATTTAAGAAAATTAGTGGGATCAGTGGAATCACTGCAATGAATATGCCTGAGTTCATATATTTGTTCTTAGGAACAGAAGGAGTCAGTCGGAGTCGGAGTCTGGACAATTTTACCGACTCCGACTCCGACTCCACAAGCCGAAATTTCCTCCGACTCCTCGACTCCGACTCCGACTCCACAGCCCTGGTATTCACTCCCAGCCATCTTACTTTTACACTGTTACTATGTTGAAATGCCCTGTAGTATGACCTTCTCCCCACCTTGTTATTATATATCATATTTGTATCACTTATGTTACTTGTTTATTATGTGTCAACCAAGTGACCCATTCCCCAATTATGTAACTGTATATTTTGAGCCTTCTGACTGTCATGCTTCTTCAATAAACCGTAAATAATATACAGTATTAATATGACACACACACACACACACACACACACACACACACACACACACACAACACACAGGTCCCTAATAACACCATCTGTGAGGGAATTACTACACCACGTGAGGACCCTCATAACACCATCTGTGAGGGAATTGCTACACCACGTCAGGTTCCTCATAACACCATCTGTGAGGGAATTACTACACCACGTGAGGACCCTCATAACACCATCTGTGAGGGAATTACTACACCACGAGGTCCTCATAACACCATCTGCGAGGAATTACTACACCACGTGAGGACCCTCATAACACCATCTGTGAGGGAATTACTACACCACGTCAGGTCCCTATAACACCATCTGAGGGAACCACTACATCACGTGAGTCCCTCCTAACACCATCTGGGAGAAAGTTACTACACTACGTGTTTGCTGTTCAACACGTACAATCCTACATTAATCTGTATGTTCACTGTATCCTTTTACCTTCTAATGAAGGCTTTGTTAAACCACCAATGTATGTAATAAGTCATTTATGTCCAATGTATATTTTCAGCCTTCGGGCTGCAGAACTTTCAATAAATCCTTAATTATATTATTATATATTAACACACACACACAACACACACACACACACACACACACACACTGCACTCGTTAGCGGCGTGAAGGCAGGAGGCAGGAGGCAGGAGAAAGACAGGTAAGGGGCTTACCATCAAGGCAGGTGAGACTAACCTACCTCTCTGTGAGCCGCCACACCTGGTCCTCGTCTTCCCCGCCTACACCTCACCTTTCTCCTGTCTCTCCACCCCACAAATCTATCTGAATCACCGTCTCCACCTCCCGCTGTCTGTCTCACTGTCTCTCCACCCCTCACCCCTTTCAACCCGTCCCCCTCTTCTTTTGTTCAACAGTTCACCTTTAATAATGATGACGTCATTATATTAAATCAATACAACTTTTAAAAGGTTTGTGTTCATTATAACATTTGGAGAAGATCCACGTCATGAACCATAGTGACTCCTTCAGCTGGTACACACAGTATATTGTATCGTGGGTCTTGGTTATAAACTAATCGGGGAGTTGAGGATGCTTACTGCTTTGTGCCAACCACCTCACACCAGCACTGGACAGTACTACACCAGCCCTGGACAGCTTTTATTACACCAGCCCTGATGAGCATTACACCAGCCCTGGAGAGTATATTACACCAGCCCTGGATACAGTATACTATACTCAGCCCTGGACAGTTTACTACACTGTACCCCTGGACAGATACTAAACCAGCCCCGACAGTATACACCAGCCCCAGACAGAATACTACACCAGCCCCAGACAGTATACTACACCAGCCCTGGGACAGTATACTACACTGAAGCCCTGGGACAGTATATCACACCAGCCCCGAGCAGTATACCACACCAGCCCCTGGACAGTATACTACACCAGCCCTGACAGTATATCACACCAGCGCTGGACAGTATACTATACCTCACAGCCCTGGACAGTATATCACACCAGCCCTGACAGTATACTGCCACCAGCCCGACAGCATATTACACCAGCCCCGGACAGTATACTACACCAGCCCTGACAGCATACTTACACTGTGCCCTGGACAGTATATCACACCAGCCCCGGACAGTTTCATTACACCAGCCCTGACAGTATAAGCACCAGCCCCGGACAATATACACCAGCCCCGGACAATATAATTACACCAGCACTGACAGTATACTACACCAGCCCTGGACAGTATACTACACCAGACCCGGACAATATATCACACCAGCCCCGGACAGTATACTACACCAGCCCTGGACAGTATACTACACCACAGCCCCGGGCAGTTTATTTCACACCAGCCCTGGGACAGTATGCCACCAGCCCCGGACAACATACCACACCAGCCCCGGACAATAATACACCCAGCACTGACAGTATACTACACCACCCTGGACAGTATACTACACCAGCCCTGACAGTATACTACCCAGCACTGGACAGTATACTACACCAGCCCCGGACAATATACTACACCAGCACTGACAGTATACTACACCAGCCCCGGACAGTATACTACACCAGCACTGACAGTATACTACACCAGTCCTGAACAGTATACTACACCAGTTCCTGGACAGCATTACAGCAGTTCTGGACAGAGCATTACACCAGCGCCCTGACAGTATACTACACTCAGCCCTGACAGTATATCACACCAGCACTGGACAGTATACATTACACCAGCCCTGGCAGTATACTACACCAGCACTGACAGTATACTACACTCACACCCCCTGACAGTATACTAAGCACCAGCCCTGGACAGTATACTACAACCCTGGAGAGAATACAACAGCCCTGACAGTATACTACACCAGCTCCTGACAGACACATTACACCAGCCCCTGGACAGTATACTACAGACCAGCCCAGACAGTATACTACACCAGTTCTGACAGTATACTACACCAGCCCTGACAGCATATGGGCTTTACACCAGCCCCTGCAGACAGTATACTACACCAGCACTGGACAGCATAATACTACACCAGCCCTGACAAAGATATCATGCTGTCTTCAGCCCAGGACAGCATACTACACTGTGCCCCGACAGCATACTACACCAGCACTGGACAGTATACAACACCATTCCCAGACAGCAGGCATTACACTGTGGCCCCGACAGGATTACACTGTGCCCCTGGACAGCATACCACACCAGCCCTGGACAGTACACTCACACCAGCCCTGGACAATATACTACACGGCCCTGGACAGTATACTACACCAGCTCCCAGACAGCACACCAGCCCCGGACAGTATAATTACACTGTTCTGACAGTATACTACACCAGACCTGGACAGTATACTTCACACCAACCCCGGACAAATATTACACTACCCTGGACAGTATATACTACACCACCCTGGACAGTATACTACACCAGGCCCGGACAGTATAATACACCATTCCTGACAGTATAGCATACCAGCCCCACAGTATACTACACCAGCCCCAGAGAGTATACTACACCAGCCCTGGACAGTATACTACACCAGCCCCAGAGACAGTATACTTCACCAGCCCGACAACACTACACCTTCCCTGGATAGCATATACTACACCAGCCCCAGACAGTATACTACACCAGACCTGGACAGCATAGCTACACCAGCCCCAGATACAGTTACCACACCAGGCCCGACAGTATAATACCCAGCCCTGACAGTATACTACACCAGCCCTGGACAGTATACTACACCAGCCCCCAAAAAAGAGAAGTACACCAGCCCTGACAGTATACTACACCAGCCCCAGACAGTATAATACACCAGCCCCGGACAGAATACTACACCAGCCCCTGACA